>NC_053425.1:77762391-78062391 GCF_007990345.1 Gossypium hirsutum | reverse complement strand
ACAAGTAGGTGAACGACACCTTCGCCCATATAGTGCCTCATATGGAGCCATCTGAATACTTGCTTGGTAACTATTGTTATACGCGAACTCCGCCAATGGCAAATGGTCCTCCCAGCTGCCTCTAAACTCAATAGCACAACCCCTCAACATATCCTCTAAAATCAAAATAACCCTCTCTGACTGCCCATCCGATTGAGGGTGAAAAGCCGTACTGAAATCCAATCGCGTTCCCTATGCCTCATGCAACTTCTTCCAAAATCGAGATGTAAACCTTGGGTCTCGGTTTGAAATTATCGATGCTGGCACCTCATGCAACCGTGCTATTTCCGCCACATACAATTTGGCCAACTTCTGAAGTGAGTAATTGGTTCGGACAGGTATGAAATGAGCAGATTTCGTGAGTCTATCCACAATCACCTAAACTGAATCCTTCTTAGAAAGTGTCAACGGCAATCCACTTACAAAGTCCATAGTTACCCTTTCCCACTTCCAAAGTGGTATCTTTACCGACTGTAACAATCCCGAAGGTAGTTGATGCTCGGCCTTCACTTGTTGACATGTCAAACATCTTCCTACAAATTCGGTCACTTATCGCTTAAGCCCAGGCCACCAATATTGCTCTCGCAAGACGCGGTACAACTTACTCCCTCCTGGATGCATAGCACAAGGTCCATTATGTGCCTCTTTCAAAATCATCAATCTCAAATTGGAGTTCTTCGGCATACAAATTCTCCCTCGAAAACAAAGAACTCCCTCACTATTTAACCCAAAGTCTGGATTCTTCCCCTTCTCAACTTGCTGAAACCGAGAAACCAACGACTCGTCCTCCAACTGTTGCTTCTTAATCTATTCTACCCAAGTCGGTCTCACTTGTAACTCTGCCAACAAACTTCCGTCGTCATACAAACTTAGACGAGCAAACATCACCTTTAATTCCGCCACAGCCCTTCGAATTAGCGCATCAGCCACGACATTTGCTTTCCCTAGATGGTACTCAATCGAATAGTCATAGTCCTTTAACAACTCTATCCACCTTCGCTGTCGAAGATTCAACTCCTTTTGAGTCAGCAAGTACTTAAGACTCTTGTGATCCGTATAGATGATGCATTTCTCTCCATACAGGTAATGCCTCCATATCTTAAGTGCAAAAATTATCGCTGCCAATTCCAAGTCATGCGTAGGGTAGTTCACCTCGTGCAGCTTAAGCTGTCGTGAAGCATAAGCGACCACTTTACCCTCTTGCATCAACACGCAGCCCAAACCTACATGTGACGCATTGCTGTACACAGTGAAATCCTTACCAGACTCTAGCTAAATCAACACTGGCGCTTCCGTCAAAACCTTCTTCAACTTCTCAAAAGCCTCTTGCTGTTTATTTGTCCAAACAAAAGGTGCTCCCTTCCTTATAAGTTTTGTTAACAGTGTTGCCAACACAGAAAAGCCTTCCACGAATCTCCGATAATAACCTGCCAACCCCTGAAAACTTCGAATCTCTGTTACTGACTTCGGTGGCTTCCATTCCAGAATTGCTTCAATCTTTCGAGGGTCCACCTTGATCCCCTCAGCAGACAAAACATGCCCCAAGAAGGTAACTTCCTTCAGCCAAAACTCGCACTTACTAAAATTTGCATAAAGTTGCTTCTCCCTTAACACTTGCAGCACTATACGAAGATGCTCATCATGCTTCTCTTCCGTTTTCGAATACACCAAGATATCGTCAATAAAAATGACTACGAACCGATCCAAGTATGGTTGGAACACCCGATTCATCAAATCCATGAATGCCGCCGGTGCATTAGTTAGTTCAAAAGGCATTACCAGAAACTCGTAATGATCGTATCGAGTTCTGAACGCCGTCTTATAAATATCCCCCTCTTTAACTCTTAATTGATGATATCCCGACTGAAGGTCGATCTTAGAAAACACCGAGGCTCCTTTCAATTGGTCGAACAGATCTTCGATTCTTGGTAACGGGTACTTGTTATTGATTGTCAGTTTATTCAACTGCCGATAGTCAATACACATTCGCATGGTCCCATCTTTTTTCTTTACGAACAGTACCGGTGCGCCTCACGGGGAAACACTTGGTCTTATAAACCCTCTATCCAATAGCTCTTGAATTTGAGCTTTCAATTCTACCAACTCCTTTGGTGCCATCCGATAAGGCGCAATAGACACAGGAGCTGTTCCAGGTAGTAAGTCGGTTCCAAACTCGACTTCTCTGTTCGGGGGTAATCCAGGAAGTTCATCTGGGAATACATCTTGAAATTCCTTAATAGTCCTAACCGACTCTACCGTTATCTCCTCAAGTTCCGTTTGACTTACAAGGGCCAAGTACGCCTCACAACCTTTCCGAATCAACTTCTCGGCTTTTAACGTCGAAACAACATTGGACAAATAATCCCTTCGTTCCCCTATGACCATTATCTCCTCATCTTCAGCAGTTCGTAGTACCATCCTCTTTGCAGCACAATCTAACGTCGCCTTGTGCTTAGCTAACCAGTCCATACCCAAGATAAGATCAAAATCCCCAAAGGGCAGCTACATCAAGTCTCCTTCAAAAATTTTATCTTGTGTCACTAACGGTACTGCCCTAAAAAGTTTATCTACCTTAACCGAATGTCCTAATGGGCTTATCACCGATACCCCACTCACAGTCTCCTCAGGAAGCACATCCAAAGCCCCAGATACATCACAAGCAACATACGAGTGAGTGGAACCCACATCAATCAAAGCATGTAAGGCATGCTATGAATGAAGAACGTACCAGTTATAACATCAGGAGCGTCACCCTCCTCACGACGTCGTGCAGCATAAACCAATGCCGGTTGTCGAGCTTCAGCGTGTCCAGCACCTCTGCCAGGTGCCCCACGTCCTCGTCCATTACCGTTTCCACCTCTACCTTGCCCACGACCCCTCTATGGTGGTGGTCCTCCTCGTCGTGGTCGGACATCCCTTTGCTCTTTAGCTAGCTCCTGAGTTGTCCTTCGAGGACACTCTCTGAACTTATGCTCCTTAGACCCATATCGAAAACATGCTCCAGTTCGTTTCCAGCACTCCTCCATATGCACCTTACCACAGTCCTTGCAAGCCTGCGGTCTATAAGTATTTACTGGAACTGCTCGAACCGGTTCCTCCATCCTTGCTCTTTTAACATCTCAATTCGTGGCACTTGAGGGTCTAAAATCCCTCTTAAATCTGGGTCGATCCTTCTCACGATTCTGTCGCTCAGTCAGCTTCACCTCCTCGGCTATCTTAGCCTTCTCTACCAATGCAGCAAAACCACGCTCCCTCTGTAGAGCTATCAATATCCTAAGCTCATCGCGGAGACCATACTCAAATCGGACACTGCGCTCATATTCAGTTGCCACTATCCCACTAGCATATCGACTCAGCCTCAAAAATTCTGCCTCATACTCTGCTACAGTCTTATCACCCTGAGTCAGATTCAAGAATTCCTTCCAACGAGCATCCACATAGCTTGCCCCAACATACCTCCCTTTAAAAGCAGTTTTGAACAATTCCCAAGTTACTTGCTCAATTGGGGTACTCTCCCTTACGGTGATCCACCATCGGTATGCCTCATCACGTAGCAGCGACACAGCTCCTTTCAACTTTTGCTCCACTGAGCAGTCTAGATCATCCATGATCCGTTCTGTTGCCTCTATCCAATATTCTGCCACATTTGGGGCTACTCCAGATACACCCCTAAATACTTCTGCCCCGTTGGCCCGGAGTCGCTCCGATATAGACCCCCTATTCACTGTCCCAGTACTAGCTCCAGCAACTCTTTCTAATACCCTTAACATGGCTTGGGACAAAGCGTCATCCCCCGCAGCCCGATCATAAGACCCAGTCTCCGTTGCTGGTGGCACAGATGCCTCCTCAGCTGGCCTATGCCCTGAGGATGAAGATTCAGCTTGCACCCTTCCGAGACCACGTCCGCGGCCTCGTCCATGAACTCCTCTTGTACTCATATCGACTTATCTAATTTACGAATTTTATGAAATTAGTATAATGTTCCACTGTTTATTAAGAAATATGTCTTATGGAAATATAGCAGTTCAAGAATTGTTTTCGTATCGTCGTAGTCTAACTACAGTCTCATTTCTACCGTTTCACAGTTTAACCCTATCTACAGCATCATAGTAGAGTCTCAGCACTATTCATAATATCATATCATTATCCTATATCGTAAAGAAAATATACTTACAGACTTGGTGCCGGGGATTCAGTGCGCCACTTCTTTCTCCAATCCATTTAGAACTTGAAAGCCATGTTTTTGATCACCGAAAATAGAAATTTGAAAACTTTGATTTGAAAACTCCCTTTATTTTGAACTCTTGATTTAAAACAGAAAAACTGGTACCTTTTTAACATATATTCTTCGCAAAACATCTTTAAAATGAACTTTTAAAAAACCATTTCCAAAAATACCCTTCTAACTTTTGAAAAATTTTCGGACCCGATCCACAGCCGAGTTGTTGCAACCTAGGCTCTGATACCACTAAATGTAACATCCCAAAATCGGCCCAAATGTTATGGCCGAATCTAACGTGCCACGTTGGAGTTGAAAACCCACGTTCCATTTTAGTGTTTTAAAAATCATATATTTTGTTGAGTTAACAAAGTGTATGGAAGCTGGGCACCAGGTAGGTATCCGAGACAGAAGAGGTGAGCCATGAAGGCTGCTTAAGTACCAAGCTCTTTGATTGGATCCAATCCTAGACATGCCCACAACCATAGCCACACTTTGTTATATCGAGTTTAAATTTGTTTAAGTGGACGTCTTTGATAAATCGATTAATCGTGGTGTTGAGATATTTTGAAAACAAGTATCGCTTTGAAAACATGTCCTAAGTCTAGCCCATTTGAACAATTATCAACCAGGTTTGAAGTTATTAAAAATAAAATAATCCCGAGAAGAAATAAAAGAAAAGTTAAAAATGGCCTTATTACAACCCAAAAATAAATAATAATTAAAGGAAATTAAATGAAAACCAACGCTTATTTAAAGGTCCAAAAGCGATCACCGTGGCCACTCTGAATCCCCTCCGGCCCAAGTCCCCACATCAAGGCTCACCTGCAAGGTTAAGGAAAGGGGGTGAGTTTGGAAACTCAGTGTGCAACAAGCCCCTTTCAGAGCCCAAAACAATAATAGCCTGTTGGGTCTAAGCCCAAATCCAATCTCAAACATGTACTGGGCCATAGCCCTTTTCATATTTCATATTTCATAACACTAGGCCGAAGCCCTTTTCAAATTTCATATTACTGGGTCGAAGCCTTTACTATAAACGGTATGGCCCATAGGCCCATTTCAATATCAAATATAATGTCAATGAAAGAATGCAAGCCCAATTGGGGAGACTACTCAACCCATCATCCGCTACTCTCCACCCGTACCAACCAGCACACCATGTGGGGATTAACTCGACCCACCCCACCATAACTCTCCACTAGCAGCATAGCTGCTTTATCATATAACTGGATGCCTAGCCTCTTTTAATAACTTGGGCAAAAGCCCTTTTAATAACTGGGGCATAAGCCCTTTAATAACTGGGGCATAAGCCCTTTAATAACTAGGGCATAAGCCCTTTTTCACTTCCTCCATTCATATAAAAACCCAACCCAATGCATTTATGAATACATCATGTGCATATCATACATATCATGTGCATATCATACATGTCATGTGCATATCATACATACCATGTTTATCAAAATCCCATGTATTAAAATCATACATAAACCCTAGGGGTATAATGGTCATTTTTACCTAGGGGCAAAACGGTCGTTTTCATGTTATAAGGGTAATCTTGTAATTTTACCAAAAATTAGGGTTTCCATGCTCCTTAACGATTACTAACAATTCATGGGTGCAAACGGTGATTATGGCCCATTTTTAGCGAGATCGAGTTATTGGGCCTAAAACCCCTAATGGGCCCTACTTAGTCGATTTTTTCATCTAGGCCCATTTAGCCTATATCCATAACAGTATTAACAGTCTTAACATGCAATTTAACAGATTTCCATTTCCTACCAATTTTACCCAAATGGGCCCGAAAGCCTATTGGGCCCTATTTCAGCCCCTCGAGGCCCAACTTACCGTGAATGCCAAAAACACGTTCTTACCGTTCCCAATGTTCCTGATCATCATCTCAACGAATCTAACTAACTAATGAGCGTTCGCTTGCTCACGAGTTCTCGAAATGCCAGGATTTCGGCATTTAGGCTTTTCGGCATTTATCGCTTTAAGCTAGGAAAAAGGGTTCGTTACACACCTGTTTGGCGATATTCCTCGACGAGATCTCCTACACGATTTCTCCTATAATCCATCGTTGATAGTTAGCTTCCCATAATTGAACCAAACCAAAAATCATCTAATACTAATACTTACACATTCGGCCACCATCCATAATGGCCTTAGGAATCTTACCTTTGTCGTGATTGATGACTAGGTCTAGCCACTCCAGAGATCCAAGCTACTCCAAGTCGACACTACACCTTGCTGCTCCTCCACTAAATAAACCAAAAAAATATTAAAAGAAGACCCCATAAGGCCTATACCCATATTCGGCCACCTCCCTAAACTAGAGGGGTTTCAATTTTTGGCCAAAAGTTACTCTAGGAATTGTTTAGAGTTCGAGTACTTACCACAGTCTTACTCCTCTTGAATCCAGATGCCTAAAAGGTAAAGGAATTGAACGCCAACAATTGAAAAGGAAAGAAAAGGTTGCTGGTCACAAAGAATCGGCACCCCCCTATCTTCACTGATTTCGACTTTTGCGGTATTTCGGCAAAAGTAGAGATTAAGGAAAGAAATAATAAATGAGTAGAGGAAAGTAATGGGATGGTTTTTGAAAAAGAAAAGGGGGAAAAGATGAGAGGAAAGATGGTAGATTCGGCTAGGGAAGAAGAAAGAAGAGAAAAACTAAAACAAAAGAGAAAACGGCACAACTTAGACCCTAATGCCGAAATTGCTAACCTAATACCCCTCTGCCGAAATCCCCTCTCTAATCCCTTTAAATCGGCTAGGCTCTATCCCTTTCTCAAATCCCTAAAATCTCTCCCCTTATCCGTTTTTAATCCATGCATCTTGACTATTTTAAACTCTCTCCCATAGAGTTCCATCTAGCTTTAAACTCTAGCATGCACAAGCACAAAAATAACATTACCTTTGCCATTCCAGGGAATCAAACCCAGGTCTTCCTCTATGCTCCACACGCCACTTTTTTTTGGAGCTTAGTGGCGTCACCCTTGCCACTTTACCAAGGCTCTTTTTGTGATACACTTTACCCACAACTTTATATAAGGGCACCTCGCGAGAACCCTAACTCCTAAGTCCAAAATTTTAAAAAAATTCTACCGGGTTTAGGCCAACTCATGGGCCTTCCATAAGCCCATTTACATACCCAAATTATGAATTCCATAATCACATACCAAATTTTAGAAACTTACTTAAAATATCAAGAATCGCGAAAAACCCAAAAATCAGGATGTGACAGATACTTTTTCCTTAAGTATCGGTAGTTTTGTTAAAATATCAATACTTTTTCTGAAGTATCAATTTTTTTTGTTAAAATATCAATACTTAAGTGCCCAAAATGGTTCCAAAGTGCAGAAAAACTTCATGGATTTTAATTCTAAGTCTTAAAATTCACTAAAGTGACTTAAAATGTCATTTTTGCTATTTCTAATGATTTCATACACTTAAAAATGTAAAACTAATGCATGATGAATATGAATTATAGAAAATCAAGAAATCATCAAAAATTGATCATTTACATCAAATAAAGTCTAATTTGGCATATTCATAGACATTCAAAAAATATGTATACTAGACCAAAATGGTCAAGATAGACTAAACATGCAACTTTAACTCCCCCTACTAGATGCATATAGAAGCCATAAAAGTCATTTATATATGATATTTGAAGTCATAAATCATAAAAATAAAGTGCATAAGATAATTTGAACACAAAATTAAGATAAGGTAGTTAGTCCTAATTTTCTCCAAAGTGTCCAAAATCTTTCTTTATCTAAAGGTTTTGTAAATATATCAACTAATTGGTGCAAAGTATCAACATATTCTAGAACTATATCTCCTTTTTGGACATGATCTCTAATGAAATGGTGTCTAATTTAAATATGTTTAGTTCTAGAGTGTTGGATGAGATTTTTAGTGAGACAAATAACACTAGTATTGTCACATTTTATAGGAATGGTATCTACATTCAATAGTCCATAAGTTGTTGTTTTATCCATAAAACTTGAGCACAAAAACTACCGGTAAAAATATATTTCACTTCTGTGGTGAACAATGCAACTCTATTTTGTTTCTTTGAAAACCATGATATGAGCTTGTTGTCTAAGAATTACCAAGTACAAGAAGTGATTTTCCTATCTAATTTGCATGCAAGCTAAAGGATAAGTCTCTAGGATACCAAGGGCCTAAATTAGAAGCGTCTCTAAGGTATCTAAAGATTCTTTTAATGAATTGTAAATGTGATTCCTTGGGGCAAGATTGATATCTAGGACAAAAGCTGTAACACTTACCCGTGTCTGGCGCCTGGACAGGATATGAGGTATTACTGGACTTAAACGCAATCAATCATGCAAATCCAGCCATAAAATTTCATTCATATTTCGAAATATTCAATCATATGTACATAGTCCCTTATTTGGGTCTGTGAAACTCAAATCATACTTTAGAAGGGGTTCGAGACTAAACCAAGAACCTCCGAAAGTTTTACATCACTTAGAAAGTTTTTCATGTTTTGGAGAGTAACATGCCTGGTGGGTAGGCCGTGTGGTCTCACACGCCCGTGTGGCTCTGGACATGCCCGTGTCCTCAGCCTATGTAACTCCCTGTTTATGACATCAGCAAACAAATAAGGGTCACACAGCCAAGTAACACAACCGTGTCTTCCACACAGTTGAGACACACGGTCGTGTCTCTGCCTGTGTGGCCAGCACATAGGCTATTTTCCAAGCCTTTTTGTCAGCCTTTACATGCACACGTACAAACATGGATCCAGAAGCATTCAACATCCTCAATTATGATGCTGACATTTCATTTACTAATCAACATACATGTGTTACACATTCTCACATTAAATCAAGTCTAGACACACCATATCTTATTCATTTGGATTTATCAAATACCTTACCACTTATACCTTTATACCATAGTTATCTTCATGCCTATTTAATTCCAACATATCATCAAGCATAACCTTCTAGCCAAGTCATAACTGTATATAGTGTCCACATTTCACATGCATAAAACAATATGCTTGGCTAAGACATTCTACACCAATTCCATATTCAATTTAACATTATTACTATTTCTCACTTTATACCATTGTACCATGGTTACCAAACTATCCATCAAACATCCATGTTCAAGGCATTATCAAACACCCAATACTCAATTTCTACCATTAGACATCAAATGCATGCATGTCACACATGGGTCAATTTTTAAACATGAACCCTAGCTCAAATTAATGGTAGAAATAGATAGATCTTGTTACAGGATTGCAAAAACGTAAAAATCATTAAAAACGGGGCTAGAACGGACTTACAATCGAGATTGGAAGCTTGAAAAACCCTATCCATGGTTTCTCCATGCAATTTTTGGCCAATAGGTTGAAGATGGACAAAAATTGGCTTTTAATTTTGTCTTTAATTCATTTTAATAACTAAATGACCAAAATGCCCTTAATGAAAAACTTTGGAAACATGCCTAACCATGTCCATTTTTGTCCACCAACTTAAAAAATGGTCTAATTACCATATGAGGACCTCCAATTTAAAATTTCATAACAATTGGACACCTCTAGCATGTAGAACTCAACTTTTGCACTTTTTACGATTTAGTCCTTTTAACGAAATTGAGTGCCCAAACGTCAAAATTTTCGAACAAAATTTTCATGAAATCATTTCGCTAAATTGTAGACCATAAAAATATAATAAAACTAAATTTTTTCTCATCGAATTTGTGGTCCCGAAACCACTGTTTCGACTAGGCCAAAATCGGGATGTTACATAAGCAAACATTAAAGATGATATACAATCTACTTGCGGTAAGATAATGCAATGAACTAATCATTGACCTATAAAGTTTAATATCAACACATTTACCTTCCTCATCTTTGTTAAGCTTTGTGGAAGGGCTCATAGGTGTAGCTTGTGGTTAGAGAATATCCATCCAAAACATTTTGAGCATCTTTCTTGTGTACTTAGCTTGATTGATGAAGATTTTTTCTTTCCTTTACTTGATTTGGATCCCCAAAAAGATTGTGAGTTCTCCCACCATGCTCATATCAAATTCACCTTGCATTAGCTTAGAAAATTTTTCACAAAGAATGTTATTACTAGCACCAAAAATAATATCATCAACATATACTTGTACTACTAACAAATCTTTGCCTTTTCTTTTAATAAAAAATGTTGTGTCAACCTTCCTTTTACAAAAACCTTTTTCAATAAGAAAATTGGTAGTCTTTCATACCAAGCTCTAGGAGCTTATTTTAAACCATATAAAGCTTTTGAAAGTTTGAAAAAATGGTTTGGAAATTTTGAGTCTTCAAAACTGGGTGGTTGTTCTATAATAGCATGATTTTAGTGGTATCGAAAACAGTGTTTTGAAGACCACAAACCCGATGAGTAGATCCGTAATAATTAGTATTTAAATGATATGAGTCAATATAACTTATAACATATTTCAATTTGATGAAATTTTAGTAAATTGAATAAATGGCTAGTATAAGTGGTTGTCTCGAAAGTCAAGTGGTTTCGGAAAATGAGGTATTGGGACCTCATTTTTAAAAACTGAACTCGTAAATATTTAAAATATTTACGGAGTTACTATTTATGTATGTGAAGTTTCGGTCTAGAAAATTTATCGTTTAATTAGTGAATTAAAAAAAAGGACTAAACTATAAAGGATATAAAACTGAATCGCTATTGAATTTTTTTGATCAAATAGCTTAATTAGTGATTGAAGGAGGCCTTATATGGTAACTAGACCTTAATAAACCATCATGGACGGTTGGTCACTAGGTTTTATTACATTTTATATGTTTTATGCTTTAGTTGAATTAATTAAAGTAATAAAATAAATAAAACTAATAAGACAAAAGTAAAAATTAAGCTTTCATCTTCTTCACTTTTCATTCCCATGACTGAAACCACCAGTTTCATACCTTGAAAGCTTTGGCTAAACTAAAATCCTTACATGGTAAGCCATTTTCACTCGTTTCTTGTAATTTTTATGTTTTTGAGATCTTTGCAACTAGGTCCAACTAACTCTTACTTCCATTTTTGAAATTGTTAAATGTTTTAGAATGTGCCATGGATGAGTTTGATGTGTTTGTGGAAGTTTGTGATAGATTATTAAACTTGGTGGTTAAATAGGACTATTTTGTAAAGTATTTTTTGTTGATTTTTTAGTAAAGGACTAACTTGTTTAAATGGTGAAATCCCAAGGTATTATAGTGAAATTATGGTATTTATAGGGATGTATAGGAGCCTTAAATATTTTACTAGTAAAGGTTATGTTCAAATAAGGTTAATTTTGAAATTGTCAGGCTCAGGGATTAAATTGTATAAAGTGTAAAATTTGGGGTAATTGTGGAAAAAATTATAAATAGTGAAAGATAAATACTAGAATGAGTGATGCATGAAATTGAAGCTAGTAAAGTGAAATTAAATTATTTTATAGGTCAAGAACAAGTAGATAACCGAGAAAAAAGGAAAGTTGTTGAGTAGTCCCTTAACTTTTGTCATTACTACAGTTTAACCCTTGTAAGTTCATACAATTTAAATTAGGATAAATTGTAATATTATATTGGCTTGTGAGTTATGATTCGTTGAATATCTGTATATATGTATATTTATATAATGCTATAATCATAAAGTTAATTTAAGGTGAGAAATGTAATTGATTTGTAAAATATTATGCGATTGACTTGTATTGAGCTCGGATGAACATAGGATAGGATACATTTGGCATGCCAACATTTGCTGTGGACTACCGTGATATATTTACAGTGATTCTACTGTGTTACCGAGGGCGGGTGTAAAGCCTTCGGGCTTGGCACTTGGTGTCCAAGGGTGTTCTAGAAGGATGTTAGCCTACGGGTTTGGCACTTGGTGCCTAGGTGTGTTCTTGGTTGGTTTAGCTCATTTAAGCATTCTGGTGTGTTCTAGATGGTTAACCGCATATCTATTTATTATGTTCATCAGGTTGAAATTTTAATAGTTAAATGATCTAATGATGATATGTAACTGATACTTTATTATAATTTCTTGTGAAAAACTTGTACATGTATTCATGATTTCCAATATTCTATTGCGACTTGATAATGGTTGATACTGTATGAATGAAGTGATTAAATGACTCGTATTTACAAAACTCGCCTCTGGAATGATTGTGATTGACAGGGTTAATGTTAGCCACTAATTTTGTTAATTATAAATCTGTGATTATGCGATATGTTATAACGTTTTAACCTGTGAACTTAGTAAGCTATATTGAAGCTTACTTTTGTTATTTTCCAGTTTCCTTGTAGATTTTATTTTACGGAATCGGACGATCAAATCAAATTGAAGATCACACTATCCAGCTTTATTTTTTGGTAAACTTGAAACTGATATACTTGGTTTTTTGGCATGTAATAGGTGTGTTTTATATTGATGTTGAATACATATTTTTATGTGTCACATATTTGGTTGATGTAAGGTTGCTTAAACTTGGTTTTAAATTACTTATGTATGTGCTCTTGGTGTTTGGGATGAAATGTGGATATGGTTTTTGGTAAGTTGGTATAAATCTTTTGGAAAGGTTTGAATTATGGCAGGATTGTGTGTAAATAGATGGAATGAAATGGTAAGTTTGGTTAGTGTTTATATGTATGAAACTATAAGTTTGAATGCAACTTATTTTGTATGATTGTGGATATATTTGTTTATTAAATTGTGGTGTCAATGAGAGCACATTGGTTAGACACTTAGGTTGGATGTTTTGGCATGTTTTGAGCTTGTTTAATTGTGTTTTGAGTAGTTTTAATTGCTAGTCAATGGGTTGCTTGATGTCTAAGTAAGCACGTTTTGGTAAACTTGTATGTGATGGCACAATTAGGGGCATACGACCTAGGACATGGGCTGCCACGCGTGATGCACACGGTCTCATTACATGGCCCTGAATTTCAAGTCAGTATGTAACACAGTTTAGGACACAGCTTGCGACACGGCCGTGTAACCCAACATCGAATTGAACGCGGTCTGGCACACGACCTGTGACACAGTCGTGTGAAATTATTTTGAAAGTTACACAGTTTGTCACATGGTTGGCCACACGGCCATGTCCCTGTGCCACATAGCCTGGGCTTTGCCACATGACTGTGTGACCCCTGCTTTAAAAAATTGTCAAATTTTCCAAAATTTTCTAATTTCTTCCAAAATGATCCCTGAACATTCCCAAACTATTTTTAAGGCCCCGTAGGCTTGGATTAAGGCCCATAAATGTATTTCTATCTTAATTAAAAATAAATTATTGAATGTTGTTATTTAATTTGAATAATTATTTCTATTGAAGTTAAATGTTCTGATATGCATTGTAATATTCTGTAACCCTAATTCAGCGATGGAGACAGATTAGATGTGTTACATGTTAAACATACATTTATTCACATATATAACCATTTAGAAAAACACTTTTAACATCCATTTGATACAATTTAAAATGATTAAAGCATGCGAAAGCTAAAAGCATCCTAGTAGCTTCCATCCTAGTATGAGAGCATAAGTTTCATCATAATCTATCCATTCCTTTTGAGTGTAACCTTGGGCAACAAGTCTAACCTTGTAATAGCCCAAAATTGGGTCTAGTTGGAACAGAGGTTTCGGGACCACAAAATTCGAGATAGAGATAGTTATTTTATGATTATTTTGAGGTCTATGATATGATTGCATGATTGTGTGAAAATTACGTGAAGAAATTCTATGCATAAAGTGCTCAATTTGAAGTTAGGGACTAAATTGAATAAGTTGCAAAACTTGCATTCTAGAAGTTTCTAGTATGAAATTGCTTTGAAATATTAATTAGGAGGTCTTAAATAGAAATTTTACCAATTTCTAAGTGATGGACAAAAATTGGACATAGATGGAATTTTTGAAAGTTTAGTAAGGAAGGGCATTTTGGTCATTTGGTAATTAAAAGAAATAAAAAGGGAAACTAAAGCCAAAATTGACTCATCTTTCTCATGGAGGCCGAAATTAGCATGGGGAAGCCATGGCTAGGGTTTTCAAGCTTTCCAAGCTCAATAGTAAGTCCGTTATAATCCCGTTTTTCAAGTTCTTTACGTTTTTGGAATCCCGGTAATTTGATTAAGCTTATTCTAGCAATAATTTAAGCTAGGGTTCATATTTGGAAAAATAACCATAGGTGAAATGTGTTTATTTTGATGTTTTATAATAGAATATGAGGTTTTAAATTATGTTAGAAAACTTGTGCTACTCGGTTTTGAGTGAAAACGAGTAAAAGGGCTTAATTTGTAAAAATACCTAATAGTCATAAGTATATGTTAGAGTGAGAATTTGATGTTTCCATAGAAGGGAAAAGTGATCAGCATGTCATAAAACATAAGAATAAGGGATGAAGTTTAATTCCTGAGCCTAGGGGCAAAAGTGTAAATATGCAAAAGTTTAGGGGAAAAATTGTAATTTTTCCAAAGTTTGAGTTAAGGACTGTTTTGAATAGTACATTAATTAAATAAGTAAAATATGATGTTTTAGATCCCGAAAAATGAGATTTGAACCTAGAATGACAGAAAAATCGAAAATTAAGAAAGTTGGTAAAATGACCGTTTTAGTATCGAGGTAAGTTCATATGTATAATAAGCATTAATTTATGCATGTTTCAATGTAAAAGTGATATATTCATTATGATTTCCGAGGTGTTGAAAGTATGTATGTTGGTATGATAATAATACAGCAATAATGCTGTAATTTATATTTGAAAGTTAAATTTAGTGAATTAATTGAATTATATTAAATTAAATGATTATGGTGCCAAGTTTATGAATTGATTTAAAAATATGTCTATGGTACATGAAGTGCATTGAATTATCATACATAGATGTGATTTCTATGATTATGGATATTATGGGAAATTGTAAGTTCATATGATTTTTAATAAGGCAATGTGTAATTTAATGTTATTGCCTTGATATTAAATGATACGTAAGTTTATATGTAACTAATACATCAATATTACTTGTATTATGATATTTTATAATAATATTGGAAATATGTTTGTGGATAATTACTTGATTGGTGAAATTGTTGGAAAAGAGAGAGAAATCCTGGTTGAACCTTCGGAAAGATTGGATGATACAGATAGTATGTAGCTAGGTCACATGTATGGTGCTGAGTGCACATCATGTGTACAAGAGAGCTACAAGACATTATGATGTAGCTAGGTCGCTTGGGTGATACTATGTGTACACCGTGTAGACAAGAGAGCTACGGGATATATGTAGCTAGGTCGCATGCGTGGTTCCAGGTGAAGGACACCATGTAGACAAGAGAGCTACGAGATAAATTGGCTAGGTCACATGGGTGGTACTGAGTGTTCACCATGAGTACAAGAGAGCCGAACTATATGATGGGTGGAGCTATGTGCTGAAACCACCAAGTATCGAGGATTGATCTGAAGTGTTCAACGAGAGACTCTCTATGTATTGCTTTGTGAGTTTTATGATGAATAAGTGCAGGAACTTGATTATGTGAATGATGTGTTCATTAAGTGACCAGGATGTGGTGAGGTTATAAACAAGTAAGTTATATATGAGGATGATTTTATGGTGATGTAACAGCTCGTTTTTTTTAGGGTTGATCGGAACAGTGGTTTCAGGGCCACTAAATCCGAACGAGTAGGTTGGTAAATATTATATTTAATATTTACGAGTTAATTGTGATTTTAAAAATGTTTTTGATATTGTGATTTTTGTTTTATAAGCGATTTATTAAGTTCAAGTGGTATGACCGTAAGGTCAAGTGGGTTTAGAAAATGAGGTATCGGGACCTTGTTTCTATAAACCAAGTCATAAATATTTTTATAAATATTTACGTAGTGGCAATAAGATGGTATTAAAGTTTCGTTGAAAATTTTTATCATTTCGATAGTTAATTAAACAAAAAGAACTAAATTGTGTAAAGTGCAAAAGTTGTGTTCTATAACCTTAAGGTATTAAATAGATATAGAACTTAAAAGTAGAAGTCCTTATTTGGTAATTAGCCCATTAAAGAGACAGTGGGATATGATGGCTTGGCATTTGGTGTAATAAATAAAGTGTATAAATGTTAATATTGTAAATTGGTTAAAAATAATAATAAAATGAATATAATAAAAGAATCAAGGTGCCATCTTTTTCATTCTCTTTTTACCAGCCGAATATGAAGGCTTGAGAAGCCATGGAAGAAGCTTCCAACTTTCAGCTAATGCATGGTAGGCATTTCTAGTCCCGTTTTTAATTATTTTTATATTTTCAGGATCGTTGTTGCTTAATCTATCTAATGAGGGGACTATTTAGCAAAACCATTGAATAGTTTGATATTTGCCATTGATGAGTATAATAGGGCTTTGAAGTTTAATGGAAAAATATGAGTCCTTGTTGATAGTTAAACACTTTTTTTAAGTGAATTTTTGTGAAATTTACAATTAAGGGCTAAATTGATAAATGTGAAAACTTTGTGGTTAAAATGTCAAATAAATGAAATGTGTGGGCTACTAGAGACACTAGTGATATTCGTCTATAGTAGAATTTTACTCAATTTCATGAATTTGCATTTTTATGATATAGGGACTAAATTGTAAAGAAGTTGAAATATTAGGGGCAAAACTATAATTTTGCTATAAAGTGAATTATGGACTATTTTGATACCATGAACATTTGGCTAAGCTTAATTATGGTTAAAAATGGTTAATTTGCATGTTTTGAGCTTAGGGACTAAAATGAAGAAAAGTAAAACTTTAGGGGTAATTTTGTAAAAATGACAAAATGACCAAATTGTATGAAATGAGGTGTTTTAATGTCTAAATTAATATACTGAATGAAATTATTAATTTAGATCAAGATCGGGTGGAAAATCGAGAAAAATGAGAAAATTACCAAAATACCCTGAACTTTGGTATCTCTACAATTTAGCCAGGTAAGTTCGTATGCAATAAGCATTGTTAAATTGATGTTTCTAATGCTTTAATATTGTATAAATTGTATATACGTGAATATTTTAATGTCTGACGACATATCGACAAAATGTGGCACTTAGTGTGCGGGGCAATCAAATATGGTACTCAGTGTACGAAATATTGAGAATGGCACTTAGTGTGCGAGATATTGAGAATGACACTTAGTGTGCAAAATATCGAATGATTCAAAGGGAAATTATAAATTGTGATTGAATGATTAAATAGAGCAAAGTGAACAGGTATACATGCTATATTATATGAATTGTTTATGAGACGACTTTATAATGGTGATATTTGGGCTTTGAGCCTAGCAAGCTTTAAGCTGGTGAATAATATTATCGGGTTTAAAACCTAGCAGGCTAAATGCCGGTGATTTGATAAAGGTCTAAGACTATGAGACCTTGTGTTAAATCGGCGATTGAATTTGTTCAATGCATTAAGTTGGCCAGGTATGTGACATATTTTTATGCATGTTAGATCGATTGGAATTGAATCATGAGTGTGAAATGAGAAACATAGGTGAAAATGCCTATGTCATATATGTGAGTAAGGGCAAAACCATCGTAAATTATCGATAAGGGTGGACTATGTGCGGAATCATCTTATAATTGCTAATTTGAATGGTTGTGTGCGAATCATTGAGCATGATGTATTGTATTGAGATTATGCTTGAGTGAAATTATAGATATGTGATGAAATTTATTGGTGATATACATGTTTAAATAATGTGAATGCAAAGAATGTGTGAAAGAGTAAATTTGTAATAAATCTGCTTGGGACAGCAGCAGTAACGTGATTTTGGAAAATCACCATAAATTGTTGGAGTTGAGTTAGAAGCTGAATAAATTATGTAATTAAAGCTTAATGAGTCTAGTTTCTTATAAAAGAAACCGTGTAAGCAAAAGAATTTTTGATAATGAGATATTTGAAGTGGCGTGGGATAGAGTCAAATGACTTCGGGGTCCCCTGTTCTGTTTTTAGAAAATCATTATAATTTGTAAAAAAATGGTTATAAGATAAAATTTATATGCTTAGACTCCTTAATGAGTCTAGTTTCAAATTAAATCAAATAGAACATATTTTGAATTCTGTACAATGAGAAATTTGGTTCATAGTGAAGAGTGGTCAGATTAGTCAAATAGTGAAATAGCAGAAACTTTAAGAAAAGTATGGTATTGATTGGCTAAACCTAAAATTCTGAAAATTTTATGGATGGAAGATATATGAGTCTATTTTTACGGAAAATTAACGGAAATTGATTTGGAGTTTTTTAGCTCTAGTTATAAATAATTTAGTGACTATTGCTCAGGAAGACAACTTGTAGTGAATTTGTGATTATGTTGTAAACATTGATAAAACTTGTTAATGAGTTGCTTATTGTTTTCTTATGAACTTACTAAGCATAAAGCTTACTCCCCTTTTCTTTCCCATATTCCCTAGGGTTGCCAGGTTAGATCGGGTTGGAGGCCGTCAGAGATATTATCACATTGTCAAGTCTACGCTATCGGCGTAAGTAAATCTTAGTGTTTCGAGTCTATGGCATGTATAGGGTTGTAAAGTTGAGTAAGTAAATGATACAAGACTAAGATATTGGTAAATATTTAATAATGCCTCATGAATATTTTGGGCCTTGTAAGCCCGATTAAAGGATAATATACGTGTGTATGAAAAGTTTAAAATTGATCAAAAATTTTTACGGACTGGTTTTATATAAATGGATGAGTTTAAATCTGGTAGCACCTCGAACCCTGTTCCGGCGAGGGATACGGGCGAAGAGTGTTACAAGTGACCTTGTGATCATGGGCCTATACTTGTGATGTATGAAATGAGGTGAAAATGATTTGTGATATGTATGTTAAAATGAGGTTAATACAAAGAAAGTGTGAAAGAGTGAATTAGCAATAAAACTGTTTTGGACAGTAGCAGTGACGTAATTTTGAAAAATCACCAAAAATAGTAGAAATTGAATCAGAGACTGAATTAGATATCAAATTAAATATTAATGAGTATATTTTCATATAAAATAAATATAGCAAGAAAAGGAGTTCTATATTCTGAGATATTTATATTTTTGTGAGACTGGTTCAGAATGATTACGTGATCCCCTATTCTGACTTTGGAAAATCACAAAATTTTGGATAAAAATAATTAGAGGCTTAAAATTATATTTTTAAAATCCCTAATGAGTCTATTTTCAAGATAAATCAACAATAACATTATCCAAGTTCTGTAATATGAGATAATTAATTTTTAGTGAAGAGAGGTCAGAACTGTCAAAAAGTGAAACAAGAGAAATTTTAATGAATAAACTGTACTAATTGGCTAAAGCAAAAATTATGAAAATTTTATGGTGGAAAGATATGTGAGTCTAGTTTTAGGTAAAATTTATGGATCTTAATTGGGAGCTCTATAGCTCGAATTATAAATAAGTAAGTGACTATGACTCGTGTGGACAGTTTGATGTGAGCATTTATTAGTAAATTGTGAAATCGTACTTACAAGAATGCTATATACATTAAGGATGTGGAATGGAGAGGAGGAGGAGGAAAATAAATATATGTGGAATACATGGAAACTATGGTATATGAAATATTGATATAATGAAATAAATGATATGTGTTTATAAGAAAACATAAAGAGAATGATATGTATCATGACATGTATATATATATATGACTAGTCTCAATGTAATGCTTGTTGGGTATGGAGTTGAATTGAAATGTTTTAGGCAAACATGTTATTTTGCGTATCTGAATTGTGGTATTTTATAAAGATATGATCTAGTTTTAAATATGAATGCTTGATGATTAAGCTGAAGATATTTTGTAAGATGATAATCTTGGTATAAATGTATAAATGGTACTATAATAAACAATGTAAAATGAGTATGAGAGACACATGTATGATGACATACAAATGTTGTGTTTGTGGTTTAATTGAGAATATTTAATCGTTAAATGAATACCATGTTATATGCTTTTGATTTTGTATAAGTGTGTAAGAGATTAAAGTTGACCAAAGCTTGGAAAATAGCCTAGGTATATTCCACACAGGCAGAGACACGATCGTGTGTCTCAGCTGTGTATGGAACACGACTTTGGGACACGGGCATGTGGAGCCTTAAAGCATGAAATTTCCAAGATTTTCGTAAGTTCTCAGTTTAGTCCCGAACCCTTTCTAAAGTATGTTTTGGGCTTCGTAGACTCAAATAAGGGGCTATGTGTAAGTGAATGAACGTTTTGAAATATGAATGAAATTTTATGGCCCGTATTTTAGTTTAATGTTTGTATGTTTGTCTGGTAATGCCTCGTACCTTATCTCGGCCTCGGGTATGGGTAAGGGGTGTTACAAGCCTTGTTCCTCACTATGTTACCACTCTCAACTAATTTGTTTCTAAAATCCCACTTAATAGCTATAGTGGATTTTTCACATGGCCTTCCAACTAAGGCCCATACATTACTTCTTTCAAATTGATTTAACTATTCTTGCATGGCCAATATCCAATATTATCATTTAATGCTTCTTTGATATTTTTAAGCTCTATGCATGAGATAAATGCAACATAATTACATGTATTTCTAAGAGAATATCTACTAGTTACCTCTTTAGATGAATCTCCCAAAATATTACCATCCTTCACATAATTGTACTCTCTTAAACGATTGATTTTCCTTTAGAGCATCTTTTGTTGGTTCTTGGATCTTTTAATTTGATGATTGATCAAATTTCACATCATTGTTCCATATTCCTACATTATCATCATCAACACAAGAATCTATCTAGGAAGGGGGCAAGAATAATAAAAAACATGTATAAATTCTTCAACTACTAAAGTTCTTTTATTAAAGACTTCATAAGTTTTAGAAAAATTCCTTCATCAATTTTTTCCATCAAATTTTCCAAGATTGTCTTTTCTGTTAATTAAAACAAAACCCTTGCCTCCAAAAGGATGAAAATAGCTAATGTTTAGCCTTTTGTAGAACATCTCAAACCCGACCCCGACATTATGGTCGAATCTAGAAATGTTACGAAGAAGGGTTTTGAAACAATGACTTTCAAGTTAAAAATTATCGTATAAATTGTTCTAAAAGATATCACATTTTCGAAAAAACTAATTATTATTCTTTTTAGTGAACCCATTATTTTTCCTTTTTAAGTGTAACATAAATTTTGCTACGAAAGTTTATAAGACGTTATAGTTGAAAATCGAGCTTGATTTTTGAAAAAATATTTGTTTGCATAAACCATTATTTTTGTAAATAGTTTTGCTTAAAAGTCGTGGAATAATAATCTAAACCATTTCAAAATCCCGAAATTAAAACCAACAGCCCGAAAAGTCCCAAAAATTACAAACTCTCAAAACAATCTAGAATTTAAATAAAACCAATAATTAAACTAGTTTGTGAACTAGTGGTCACCGCTGAGACTTTGTCTCGCTGACCCGCCTATGTCTAGGATTACCTGAACAGAACAGAAAAACAAGAGTAAGTTTTCAGAAACTCAATGCATAACTAAACAGTCTTACATGCACGTAAACTTAGATTTTTCAAATACAGAACATATATGGACATAAGTCATCACCAGAATCAGATCAACAGAATCACACAGATATGCAAAGTCCCTCCCCCATCCTCTACACACCATCTCCGACCATCCCAACACACCATATGGGTTTTAAAACACCAACCCAACCCTACACAAATAGTGTCCGCATGACACTTATTAGAATAATTTGCAGCAGTGCTGCTGGAATAACGACGAATTATCACCTCACAGAATACTTCCTCCAATAAACAGATCCCACCCCATGCATAGATACGAATAACAAAGAACATATATAACAGAATTAACATGTCCCGCATGAGTATATACAGATAACATACATGTTATTACGAATCAGTCAAAACATACATATCAATTTCTAAATGCTCAAATCAGTTTATCAGAATATCAGATCTCACGCATTAGGGTTTGTTTTGCCCTAATGACCCTATGAAAGGTCCACAGTCGATCGGAACGACATATGTGAACTTAGGGAAAATTTTAAAATTTTGGGCCCAAAATCCTGTGTGGATTGACCATGTGGGCCCCACACACCCGTGTGGCCCATACGCCCAAATCGGCCTAGCTTGTGTGTCGCACATGGCCGGCCACATGCCTTTGTGGAATCAATAGGCCTTTGTTTTCATTACACACCTGATTCGTTTTTGACGCGGAAGCAATCTTGAGACCTTCGAAACCTAAAAATAGTACTCTAAACACCGATTTAGCAAACAATTATGAATCTAACACGATTTAACCAACTACACATATGTACTTATCGCTAACAAATACGACCACAACCCTGAATCAGATTGTTGGACTGAAATCTGCTGCTACACCACCTACATCTACGCAACAAATTCGTAGAAAATCATATTCCCTGACTACATACCAATACGCCATTTCAGAAGAAAACTTTACATGATTAACAAAGATCGAAAGTGAAAACAGAAATAATAAGTCACACACCACTTACCGAATCGAATGAAGGAACCATGAATCCAAAGCATAGCGAAATGATTAAAGAATTATGGTAGAATTAAAGGGGAAAAATAGAGAAGAAATCGACAGAGCGCAAGAATGGGAAGAAAAGAAAAAAAGGTCAAAAACTAAGGATTTTTAGGAAAAGAAAAGAAAATAAAAATTAAATTAAACTAAAAGAAATTATCTTAACGACCTACTAATACCTAAATCCCCAAGAATCCTACCCATTAACCATATCCAACTACCTTAGAATTCTACTTCCACCAAACCTGTATCACTCAATCGCAAAAAAAATTATCACCCACACTCACGCGGAGATTAAAAAACAAGACCTTAGGGTAAGCTAACACCTTACCACTTGAACTAGAAGGTTCATTCTGATATGAGTTCACCGAAGATAAAATATAAACCCACTCACCAAGGCATAAGCCAGGGTAAGAAATAACAAAATTTTCTATAAATGGGACTTTAACCCAAGACCTAAAACACATATCCATATCACTTAACCACAGAAGAAAATACTCATTTACGTCAAAATTCATAGAAATAAAATTAAATTAATCAAGGCGGTACAACTCTACCCCCTAAAAGAAATTCCGGCCTTGAAATTTACCTGAGTTAGAAAGATGAGGATACTACTAACGCATTAAGTCCTCAGGCTCCCACGTGGCTTTCTCAATGCCATGATTCCGCTACAAAACCTTAACTAATGGAATAGACTTCCTCCTAAGAATCTTTAAGTCTCGATCCAAAATCAGAATTGGTTCCTCCTCAACTGTCAAATCCAGTCTAACCTCAATATCTTCAACAGAAACAACGTGAGATGGATCAGACCAGTACCACCTCAACATAGAGACGTGAAACATATCAGGGATATAGTCTAACTCTGAAGGTAGCTCCAATGATAAGTGTCTTGTCCCACACGCTTCAGAACCCGGTATGACCTAATGAACCTAGAGCTCAACTTGCCCTTACGTCTAAACCGCAAGACCTTTTTCCATGGAGATACCTTAAGAAAGACAAAGTCACCCATAGAGTACTAGATATCCCTTCTTTTTAGATCTGCATAAGACTTCTATTTATCAAAAGCTGCCTTAAGATGATCTCGAATTAATCTAACTTTATCCTCAATCTCGGAAACCAACTCAGGACCCAAAACTAGTCGTTTACCCAACTCAGTCCAACACAGTGGAGTACGACACTTATGACCATACAGAGCCTCGTAAGGTGCCATCTAGACCTTAGACTGAAAACTATTGTTGTAGGCGAACTTAGTTAATGCAGAAAATCTTCCCAACTCCCTCGAAAATCAATCACACAACTACGAAGCATATCCTCCAGTATCTGAATCACCCTCTCAGATTGACCATCGCTCTGAGGATAGAACGGAATACTAAAGTCTAATATCGAACCTAGAGCTTCATGAAGTTTCTTCCAGAACCAAGAAGTGAAGAGAGGATCCCTATCAGAAATTATCAAAACTGGAACCCCGGGAAGTCTCACAATCTTCGAAATGTAGAGTTTAGGCAACTTCTATAGAGAATAATCTGCCCAAACCAGAATGAAATAGGCAGACTTGGTCAAACTGTCTACGATGACCCAAATAAAATCCTTCTTAGTAGGTGTTAAAGGTAACCCACTAACGAAATCTATCATCACACATTCTTATTTCCATAAGGGAATCTTAACGGGTTGAAACAAACCCAAAGGCAACAGATGTTCAGCCTTAACCTGCTAGCACGCCAGATCTCAAGTAACGAAATCTATTACCTTTTGATTCAAACCCGGCAACCAGTATAGTTCATAGAGATCTCGATACATCTTATTTCCACTAGGATACATAGTATAAGGGCTACTATGTGCTTCCCTCAGAACGACTGTCTCAAATCAGAGTCATTTGGTACATAAACCCGTCCTCAGAAACACAAAACCCTATTATTATTTAGCCTAAAATTAGACGTACTGCCACTCTCAATTTGACGAAAACACAGAACCAGAGAATTATCCCCTAACTATTTATCCTGAATCTGATCAATGCAAGTCAACTTAACTTGCAACTCGGCTAACAGACCCTCATCCTCAAATAAATTTAGGCGAGCAAACATTGCCCTCAAATCAGACATTACTCTACGACTAAGAGTATCGGTCATCATATTAGGCTTACCGGGATAATACTCTATCGTGCAATTGAAATCCTTGAGCAGCTCAATCCATCTAAGCTGCCCAAGGTTCAACTCCTTTCGAGTAAGGAGGTACTTAAGGCTCTTGTAATCGGTGTAGATGATACAACTTTTTCCATACAAATAATGCCTCCACATCTTTAAGGCAAAAACCAAGGCAGCCAACTCGAGATCATGCATTGGATAGCTTCCCTTATGTGACTTAAACTTTCGGGGCACATAAGTCACAACCTTACCATCTTGCATCAGTACACATCCCAAATTGATATGCAACACATCACTGGAAACTACAAACTCTTTACCAGATTCAGGTTGTATCATAACAGGAGCTTGAGTCAGAATAGACTTGAGCTTCTCAAAGCTCAAATGTTGCGTATCAGTCTAGACAAAAGGAGCATTCTTGCGATGAAGCTTAGTCAAAGGAGCTACAATTAACGAAAACCCCTGAACAAACCTCCGATAATAGCCTACAAGACCTAGAAAATTGCGGATCTCAGAAACATTCTTAGGTTGTTTCCAATCAAGTACAACCTCAATCTTTCTAGGATAAATTCAGATCCCCTTAGCAAAATCCACATAACCCAGAAATGTTACGTCCTGTAACTAGAATTCACATTTGCTCAACTTAGCATAGAGCTGTTTCTCACGCAGTATCTGAAGCACTACTCTAAGATGCTCATCATGCTCATCCTCGGCTTTAGAGTACACTGAAATATTGTCGATAAAAACAATGATGAACTGATGCAAATACGGCTGGAAAATTTAGTTCATCAGATCCATAAATGCAGCTAGAGCATTCATTAATCCAAAGGGCATTGCTAGGAAATAGTAGTGCCTTTAATGAGTTTTAAATGTTGTCTTATGAATATCAGCTTCCTTAACCCTAAGCCAATGATACCTAGAATGAAGATCTATTTTAGAGAATATTAAAGCCCTACGAAACTGATCAAACAAATCGTCGATCCTCGGAGGTGGGTACTTATTCTTCACAGTTAACTTATTCAACTGTTGATAGTCGATATACATCCTCATGGTACCATCTTTTTTCTTCACAAACAAAACCAGTGCCCCTTACGGAGACACACTGGGATGGATGAACCCACGATCTAGAAGCTCTTGAAGTTGAGCCTTAAGCTCTGTAAGCTCTTTCGGGGCCATTCGATAAAAAGCGATGGCCACTAGAGCTGTACCCAGCAGAAGCTTAAGGCTAAACTTAATTTCTCAATTTGAAGGTAAACTCGGTAGCTCATTAGGAAATACATTCCGAAATTCCCTGTAATGACCTAAAATTTTCAAGTATCGAAAATAGAGTTTTTGGCTCACTATTTTAGAAAATTAGGTTCGTAAATATTTATTAGAAATATTTATGAATGTTAGATAAGTGATTAATTAGATTTTGGCTAGGTGAATTAGCTTGAATTAAGGTTAATTTAGTGTAGGGACTAGATTGAATATAGTGCAAAAGTTAATTATAAACTAAAGAAAATTGAAGGGACTAAATTAGTAAATAAATCAAAAATGGGACAAATGTGTGGTATAAATTAATACATTTATAATAATTGTATTTATACAAATGTAAATATATATGTATTTACTTATATTTTAAGTATAAGATATTTAATATATACAATATATTATTATATTAATTAATAATTAATTAAAACATAAAATAAATAAAATAAATAAAATAAACAAATAAAGAAACAATTGAAGAATCAGAATAGAGAAAGAAACGAAAAAGAGAGAAAGAAAGAAGGAAAGAAAAAGAAAAGGGAAATTTAGGGTTTTGAAGCCTCAAGCTTAATTTGGTAAGTCAATTAAGTCCCTTTCTTTATAATTGTGATGTTTTTAGAGTCTTAGAGATAAATATTACTTGATGTAAGTGGAAATTTTGAAAGTTAGAAGATTTTTAGACATGGGCTATGTTGAACAAATTGTTGAATTAGGGATTTAATTGAATAAATATCAAGTTAGAATTGATTAAGGAATTAAATTGTAAAAGAAGCTATAAGTTTTATGTTTGAGGGATTAAATTGAAAAAAACTTGAAAATAGGGTTTCACCATGGATGTCTAATGTTTAAGGTGAATATGATAGGAAATTGAATAGTAATGAAATATGAATTGAGTGATAGAAGTGAAAGTGTTAATTAGGATTAAATTGAAAATTGATATTTGAATTGAATAGATATTTAATTATTTATTGTGAATTATTGTTGTATTAATAGTATGAATTGTTTAATTTTTGTTGCTAACATAGTACCGAGACATCGAAAGAGAAAGGAAAAAAGAAGGTTGAGGAAGAGTAAATAGAGAATTACGGTTTGTATTTCTATAAACCGAACTTAAAAATTATTATTGCATTTAGTACATATATATATATGGTAAGTAATATAGAGGTAAGTAATGCTATTATTGTATTGAATTGAATTGAGTTGTGAATACTTGAATTGCAATGTATATTGATTGTTATCTAAAAATTTAAGTGACATGAAAACCCTATTAACAGTGTCGGGCTAGGTTGGATATAATTGGCATGCCATAGGATTGGAAGTGTACTGGGATACTTCGACCATGGGTCGATGAGGCACCAATAGTGTCGTACTGTTACTTTGACTTTGTGTATATGAGGCACTTTGTGTGTCGTACTATTTTCGATGCTTCGGTTTAATCCGATGAGGTATTATGTACTGTACTACTACTGTTTACTTTGGCAAAGCCGATGAGGCACAATGTGCCAAACTGGTGTGTTGGTTGGATCCGTGTATCCGCTAAAGTTCGAATTATGTTAATAGGGGTAGATTTACTATACTGGACAACTGAATGATTGGGCTACTGTACTAAAAATTATACTGTTATTTATTGACATATTATTGAACTGAATGTTTCGTAAGTAATTCTATTAGATTTGACGTTAATAGCTTAAATCTATTTTGTCTTAATATTTGTTTTAAGTGTTGGTTTATAGAAATACCATTGAGTGCATATTAAGTGTACGGTTTGTTTCCGTACGCAAGTTAGGTATGAAAGCTTCTAGCAACTCAGCATCCAAGCCAACTCCCGAACTCAAATACGTGGTGTGTATTTTATTTTGAAAAATGGCATGTACCTAGGTTATCTTTTGGAAATCATTTTGAATGTGAATGTTAATAGTGTAAAAATGATAATGGTTAACCCATGAATGCAAAGTTTATGTTTATAATATGGTCATTTATATAGTTTAATTTGAAGTAATTCAATTAGTACCAAAGTACACTGTCTGGAAGTTTTATGTTAAACACTTACTAATACACTCAAGTTGGATCGTAACATTGATGATTTTAATGTGAAATGGATGTATTTAATCATGTTTTAGATTGGTTGAAAGACTGGTTTTAAATTTCTCTTGTTATTGAATTTTGCAGGGTTGGTAAAATTAAACTATAAGGTTCATTTGAGTCTACACGGCCTGGCATACGGGCGTGTGATCAGACCGTGTGAGACACACGACCCTTACACGGGCATTTGAGTAGACCGTATGTCCCTTGCATCTAAAATTTGGCAAACAGAATGCTCAGGTATGGCCACACGGGCAGAGACACGGGCGTGTGTCTCAGCTGTGTGAAGCACACGACTACAGTACACGGGCATGTGCCTGGCTGTGTGAAAACTGCACTAGATTCGAATTGAAAATATATCCACATGGGCTAAGCACACAGGCGTGTGTCTGGCTGTGTGAAACTAGTTTATTCATAAGCAATAAGTCAGAGAAGTACACGGGTAAACAGCACTAACATGTTCCACCCGTGTGAGTCACACGGGGTGACAACACGGGTGTGGCGTTGGTTCACACGGGTGTGTCTCGAAGCCATACTGGCGTGTGGTACTGTTCGTTAAACAAAATTGTATAAGCATCTGTTTAGGTCTCGATTTATTTCTAATATCTTCATTGAGCCCCGAATGTCCGTTTATGAGTCAATAAGATAAATTACTGAACTTTATAATGATTAATTTTATATGATTTGTGATATAAACTATAATGACCGGTAATGCTCCGTAATCCTATTTTGATGTCGAAATAGAGTTGGGTGTGTTACAATTAGTGGTATCAAAGTTATTCAGGTTTAGTCAATTCTAGGATCAAATTGAGTACAGAAATTGAGTCTAGAGGTACATGCTATTATTGAGTTAAATTTGAGTTGGGATTGGATACTGATATATATACTGAATTATTGTTATTTCTATTTTATAGTTAAAGATGTCTGGTGAAAATATTGAAGAAACTGATCAAGAAATGTATAGTGAAGAGGATGAACCATATGATATGAATAAATCAGAATTTGCAACACCTAGTGTAAACCCAATAAGTAATCAACCGCCAAATGTTAAAGGAGTGATACTAAAGAAAGAGATAATACAGAGATACTCAGAGTGATAGCTGATGCTCTTCAAAGAGCAGTAGGAACTATACCTACTATCATTTTTACCCCTCCAACTCGACGAGCCCCGATTAAAGAGTTGTAAAAGTATGGTGCTACCGGATTTCTGAGATCGAAGGGAGTTGACCTGTCTGTAGCTGAAAATTGGATAGAAACAACAAAGAGAATTCTGAAGCAACTTGAATGTACCCCACAAGAAAGTTTATTGTGTGCCGTTTCTTTATTACAAGGAGAAGCATATGTATGGTGGGAATCAGTAACTCAACATGTACCGGAGGAACATATAAGTTGGGAATTCTTTCTAAGAGAATTTCAAAAGAAATATTTGGGAGAATTATACATGGAAGATAGAAAATAGGAGTTCTTGATGCTGAAACAAGTAAGATGTCCGTAGCAGATTATGAATGGGAATTTTTGAGATTGAGTAGATATGCAACTAAATTTGTACCTACTGAAGCTAATAGATGCAAACGATTTTTACGAGTACTGCATGATGAATTACGATTACAGTTGGTGTGTCTATGGATTACTTAATTTGCAGATTTAATTGAGTGAGCCAAAATGGTTGAACAAGTGTAGGTGTTAGACAAAAAGCCTGAAATTTCTCGTTCACTTGGGAAGCGTCGTAGAACTACAAGCTCTAATCCACAACCTAAGAGATCAAAAGAATTTCGAAGCAGTGGAAGATTTGGTTCTAGATCAAATAGAAGTGATAGAAATCGTGGTAAACAGACGACAGTTTCCACTAGTAGTGTTAGAGGGCTATCTAGAAATACTGAAATTTTGGAATGTCAACATTGTGGGAATAAACACCAGGGTGAATGTTAGAGATTAACTAGAGGTTGTTTCCGATGTGGATCTACTGATCATTTTGTAAAAGACTGTCCAAAAATTGATAAAGCAGCACCAACGGTATCACGGAGATTTGAATCTGCTTCTAAAGGTCGAGGGTCAGGCAGAGGTGGTTTAGGCAGTAGATGATGTGCTAGAAGAACAAGTGAAGTTACCACTTAATAATCAGAAGCTAGAGCTCCAGCCCGAGCATATGTTGTAAGAACTCGAGAAGAAGAAGATGCACACGATGTGGTGACAGGTATATTTCTATTACATTCAGAACCCGTTTATGCTTTAATAGATCTGGGGTCATCACATTCTTATGTTAATACAAAACTAGTTGAGACGGGAAAATTAAAACCTGAACTGTCTAGAGTAACTGTGGAGGTGTCGAGTCCTTTGGGGCAAATAATGTTAGTGAATCGAATATGTTGAAGAAGTCCATTAGTGATTTAAGATAGAACTTTTCCTGTTGATTTATTGCTTATGCCATTTGGTGACTTTAACATTATATTGGGTATGGACTGGCTATCAGAACATGGAGTAATATTAGACTGTTATAAAAAGAAGTTCACTGTTTAGAATGAAAGCTGTGATTAGATTGAAGTAAATGGTATTCGGACTAGTGAAACAGTTCGTATAATCTCGGCGATTAAAGCTAGTAAGCTTCTTTATCAGGGTTGTATTGCTTTCTTACCATATGTTATTAATTCAGATTTGGTAGAAAGTAAATGTAGTAAAATCAGAACTATATGTGAATTTCCTGATGTATTCTTTGAAGAGTTACCTGGATTACCTCCTGATCGGGAAGTTGAATTTGTGATTGAAGTATACCTGGTATAGATCCAGTGTCAATGCCTCCATATCGTATGTCACCAACTGAGTTGAAAGAGTTGAAGGTACAACTGCAAGATTTATTGGATCGAGGTTTTATATGACCTAGTACATCACCGTGGGGAGCTCCAGTGTTATTTATTAAGAAGAAAGATGGTTCGATGCGGTTATGTATTGACTACCGACAGTTGAACAAGGTGACCGTTAAGAATAAATATTTTTTACCTCGTATTGATGATTTATTTGATCAATTAAAAGGAGCTTTTGTGTTTTTGAAGATTGATTTAAGATCGGGCTATTATCAGTTAAAGGTAAAAGAAAGTGATGTACCAAAGACAACATTTCGAACAGTGTATGAGCATTATGAATTCTTGGTGATGCCATTTGGGTTAACAAATGCTTCGACTGCTTTTATGGACCTTATAAACCGAATTTTTCAGCCGTACTTGGATCAATTTGTAGTAGTTTTTATTGATGACATTTTGGTATAGTCAAAGTCTGAATCTAAACATGATCAGCATCTTCAAATTGTTTTGCAAACATTATGGGAAAAACAATTGTATGGGAAATTGAGTAAATGCAAATTTTGATTGCCAGAGGTAGTATTTCTTGGTCATGTGGTATCAGCAGAAAGTGGATCCAAATAAAATTGAAGCAATTGTTCAGTGGAAAACTCATAAAAATGTGTAAGAGGTACGTAGTTTCCTTAGATTGGTTGGATATTATCGAAGGTTTATGAATAGATTTTCAAAAATAGCTTTACCGATAACAAAATTATTGCAAAAGAATGTTCCATTTGTTTGGAATGAGTAGTGTCAGAAAAGTTTTGAGACACTGAAGCAGATGTTAACAGAAGCACCGGTGTTGACTTTTCCAGAATCGGGAAAAGATTTCATTATGTATAGTGATGCTTCCTTAAATGGTCTCGGATGTGTACTAATGCAAAGTGGGAAAGTGATAGCTTATGCTTCCCGATAATTGAAACCACATGAACGTACTTATCTGACTCACGATTTGGAGCTAGCAGCTGTTGTTTTTACTCTGAAGATCTGGAGACATTATTTGTACGGTGAGAAATGCTACAATTACACTGATCATAAAAGTATCAAGTATCTTCTGTCACAAAAAGAGTTGAATTTGAGACAGTTTCGGTGGATAGAACTTTTAAAAGATTATGATTGTGTTATTGACTATCATCCAGGTAAAACTAACGTGGTAGCAGATGCATTAAGTAAAAAAGCTGTAATCGAATTGCGGGTGATGTTTGCACAACTTAATATTGTGATGATGGAGGTTTATTGGCTGAATTAAGAATTAAACCAGTGATGTTCGAACAAATTAAGTTAGCTTAGTTAAAAGATGACAAGCTAATGAATGGAAAAGAAATAGTTCAGAGTGGTGTAGCAGAGAATTTCAGCATTGATGAACATGATTGTCTGAGATTTCTTAATCGGATTTGTGTTTCGAATGTTTCAGAATTCAAGACAGTTCATCCGCATTACATCTTGGAGGAACAAAAATGTACCAAGATTTACGAGAACTGTATTGGTAGCCAGGTATGAAGAGGGATATAGTTGAATTTGTGGCTAATTGTATGACATGTCAGCGAGTTAAAACCGAGCATCAGGTTCCAACTGGTTTACTTCAACCTATTAACATTCCTAAATGGAAATGGGACTGCATCGCAATGCATTTTGTAACAGGGTTACCATTGTCAACAAGTAAGAAAAATGCTATTTGGGTGATTGTTGATCGACTTACAAAGTCAGCTCATTTTGTAGTAGTTAGAACGAATTGGTCATTCTAGCAACTTGAAAAAACATACATCTGGGAAATTGTGAGATTGCATTGTATTCCTTTATCGATAATTTTAGACCGAGATTCATGGTTTACATCGAGGTTTTGGAAACAATTACACGAGTCTCTTGGTACTTAACTTCATTTTAGTACAGCTTTTCATCCACAGACCGATGGACAGTCAGAAGGAGTTATCCTGTAATAGCCCGATTTAGACCGTAGTCAGAATAGTGGTTTTGGGACCACAAATTCGAGTCAAAAAATATTTTAATATTATTTTTCAAGCTTATAATATGTGCATTGATATCTATGAAAACTCCGTGACTTAATTTTATCGTTTGAGAGCCCGATTTGATAAAAGGACTTAATCGCGTAAAGTGTAAAAGTTACATGCTATTTGTTAAAGTGCTATATTGCTATGGATTTTATAATGTAGGGTCCTTATGTTGATATTAGACCATTAAATACATGGGTGGACATATATGGACAACCATTATATGATTTTAAAGGTTATTCATTAACGGCAAAATGGGAAATTGATTAATAAAGATTAATATAATAAACAAAAAAAGAAATTGGCTTTATTATCAACATGTTCAGCCGAATATTAGAGAAAAAGAAAAGCCATGGATGTGTTTTAGGGTTCGGCCATGTTGAAGCTCAATTAAAGGTCCGTTTTTGTTCCGTTTTCGATAAATTTTACGTTTTTGATATCATTGCTTTGTGTTTTACAAAGCCCGTGCTTAAATTTTAGAATTTGATGATGATTTCATGAGATGGCATTGTTGATTTTGTGAGCTTTGTGATGTTAGTTGATGGAAAATAAAAGATATGTGTTGGATTAACAAGTTTTGTATTTGGATTTTTGATGAATTTGAGTATTATGGGATAATTTGTGAAAATGAGATTTTGAGGGACTAAAATGTGAATTAAATGAAATAAATGGACTTATATGGACTAGAGGAAAATTCGGCCTAGCATGAGTATATGGAAATTTTGTGTATTTTGTGATTTTTGTGAATAAGGGCTAAATTATAAAAATGTAAAATGTTAGGGGCTAAGTGCAAAATGCCCTAAATATGTGTTTATGAATTGTTTTGAATGAATGTGAGATTGAATAATTCAAATTTGAATGGTATTAGATTAAGAAATGAGGAAATCGGACTTGGATCGAGGAAAGACAAAAATAATTATCGAATAGTCGTTCCGGTTCGCTTGTGTTAGTACGTTACGTTCATTAGTAAAAAAATGTTGTTAAATTCAATTGTATTTATATTATATGTGTTGAATTGAATTATAATAAATATACGTGTATATGCTAAAATGAATTAAGCATTGGAGAACTAGCTACGAGCTTGAAACAATCGAATTACAACGTCCGAAAGCTCCGTACAAACCATAGGAATAGTTAGGATACATATGTCATGACATAGGACTCTAATATGTGTTATCATGTAAGACCACGCCTAGGACGTTGGCATCAACTTGTGATTTATGTGTAAGACCATGTCTGGGACTTTGGCATCGTATTGGATTTCGTGTAAGACTCTATTTGGGACAGTGGCATTGATATTTGATTACATGTAAGACCACGTCTGGGACGTTGGCATTGTACGAGCTTTTTGAGCTACCCGAGTATCCTTATTGATTTCGAACGGTTCAACGGGCATTTCGAGAAATAAATGAGTATATGAATGTTCATCCGAATCAGGTATGTTGCGATGTATATGAAATTAAGCAATGGAAGTAAGTATGATTATGATCAGTTGATATATGATCTATGTGAAAATGAGATGTAAATACTAGCAAGTGAACTATGATCAAATGAATTATATGAGAAATGTGGAATTATAATTGTGTTTTGCCTTATATAATTCAGGTACATGTTATTTGTTTGTGAAATTCTGATATAAAATGTGAGTATGATTCAAATAACGATATGTGAAATATATGGCAATTAACAATGTTTTATATATACTCGTTATATGAAATTGTGGTCCTATGTCTCGGACTTGAGAATTATGAAAAATGGAACATGGTTTAGATGTCTGATTTGTTATGGTTATTCGGGTTTTGAAACGCATAAAAAGAAATTGATATATTTCTATGCATGAAATGTAATAAATGACCTTGTTTCAGTTGGTTATGTATTGAAATTGTGCAAGCTTAATTTATATGAATGATCTAATGGTCGTTATTAGAGATTGAAAGCATGGTTTATATGTTCATCGATAAATAAGCCTAATAAAATTACTTAATGTGGTGGTGCTGGATTATATAAGAAAAATGATTGAATGTGTGTATGAAGTTAACTAAATTGGGTTTATTCAAGTGGAATTATATACATGATCTTGTGAAGATTTATTTGCTTATGGCTTACTAAGCTTTCAAAGCTTACTTTATGTGTTTTTCCTATGTTTATAGAGTTTCGAAGACTTGCTCGGGTCAGAAGTTGTAGGAGATCTCATCACATTATCCCGTTATCGTTTCGGTAAACAAAAGCTTTGAGTTTTTGGTTATGTGACATGTATAGGCTAGAAGGTTATAAATATGTTTTGTAATATGTATATCTAGCTAGGTGATATGGCTTAGTTATGGATGTGAATATGAATGAATTTTGTATCTGCTTTGTGTTCAAAACTGGTATATTTTGATGCACTCTTGAATGACCAAATGAAATGGTCAATTTTGGTAAGTTTTAGTATGTGCTTATTTGAGGAATTAGTAGAATTGTGGTATGATATTGAATGAAGTATATTAAGGTATGAAACATATGTTTTGGTATGAATTTGACTTATGATTTGGTATGATCTTGGTATGGTTATAAGCATGAACTTAATGGTTATGATATGGCATGAATGATGTATGTTTTGGTATTGAAATTAGCTGAAATTATAGTGCAAATGTACTTGGTATGATGCTTGTAGGTTTGACCCAAATTGGGTGGCAAATTGGCTTTTCAAATGGCCTATTTTTGTCCACACGGGCATGTGTCTCAGCCGTGTGCGACACACGGTCATGTTGCATGGACGTGTGTCCCTTGTGGTACCCTACAATCTTAAGTCAGTCTTGGGCACGGCTAATGCACACGGGCGTGTGGCTAGTCATGTGACCCAAGTTAGTTTCGACCATGGCTAAGGCATACAGGTGTGTCTTGTGGCCGTGTGTGCAAGTCCGTATGTATGCCTTATTTTGACACGGCCTAGACACACGAGCGTGTCTAATGCCGTGTAAGGGACAAGGCCTATTCACACGGGTGTGTGACCTGTGCATCTTTAAAAAAATGTTTAAGTCTTTGAAAAATTTTGTATGAGCTCGGTTTAGTCCCGACCTCTTTCTAATGCATGTTTAAGGTCTCGATGATCTATGTAAGGGACTTAATATTGACTTATGAATATGTTTGTGGATGATGATATTGAATTGCTTGTATAATGTTTCGATTTGTCTGGTAATGCCTTTAACCCTAGCCTGGCGATGGATACGGGTTAGGGGTGTTACATTTATTGGTATCAAAGCTATGGTTTAGTCAGTTCTGGGACTACCATAGCTATGTGAGTCTAGATATACATGCCACATTTAACCTGCGATAATGTGATATGTCCCGACTCTGACGAAAGTTATTTTGATGAGACAAATAAGTTTTCCAATCGAGCTAATTCTGATAGTACTGAATGTGTACTCAAATGTTTAAATGGAAATGTGTTGATTATGAGTTGAGACTCATAAAGGTATGGATCAAAGAGTATGACATTTTTGTTATCGGTAAATGTTATAATTATGTGAGCATATGAGATATGATATTTGAGTTATGATTGCTATCTGAAATGCTTCGATTATGAATTAGTAATTTGAGTTGGCATTTGAACAATGTGTTAAGAACAAAAGTGATTAAAAGTAAAAGTTTATTATATGATTTGAGAATGTCAAATTAGTAATGAACTGGTTATTTGTGATTGTTTGTGTTATGTGCATTTATGTGTAAGTTAAATTTGAGGCTTTACTACCCTCACCCCCTTATCAATGAAATGTTAAAATGAAATCTGTAAGATTTGGTTGAATAAGTTCACGAGTGTGGAGTTACAGAAGCCCGTGTTCCGAAGATTAATAATGTGGTCAGATAAGAGAATGAATCAACAAATGAAGACAACATTAAAAGAGATATTGGATAGTTCTGAAGACTATTTAGATTATGCAAAGACACTGCTATAGAAGAAGTTAACTCCGATCAATTGACCTATTCAGGTATGTTATCTAAAGAAAATATTAGCTAGAAGCTTTTCTGAATTGATTTCTGTTAGTGAAGGGATAATGTGAAAAATTCTTATGACAGAATTAGACAGTTGAAATAATGATTGAATTGTACTGATGGCTGGGTGCAATGATTATAGTTGGGCAGTCACTATGATTTCTTCTGGGCATTCTGTGTGTACTTTTATCCTCAGAAGTATATGTGGTTATTTAGTCTCAAAAAGAGTTCTTATTGTATGAGAACATTAGTTAAACATACTAATTCATGAAATTATGGTTGGTCTGTTTGGGTTATATTCGACATTGATATGTATTTCTCTGGTATTTATTCTCTTGTGTGGATATGAAAATTGATAGTAAAAAAAAATCTGTATGATGCTAATACTCGGTTTTTACTGGCTATTGTTCTGTTGAAAATATGTAAAGATTATATTGCTCCTGTTACTGCGGATTCCAGTATTTAAAAGTAATATTGTTCTTTCTGGACATTTCTGGGGTATTATCGGAGTTGATATCATTCTATGTGAGTTGTAATTTTCTGATATTCTGTATAGCTCTAGACGTTGAAAATTTCGCTATTATGGTTTCCTCATGATTCTATGTGATTATCTGCAAGAGATCTCTATTTGATGGAAATGGCTATATCTATTATAACCATAAATTCTGTTCTAAAATTTGGGAGTACTGCATGTACTGTTATCAGAGTTATAAAAGTTATGCTTCTGCATTGGTTGCTATCCAAATCATATGTGATTTTCTTCTAGGTCTAAATGTTTTATTAACAGCTGGGCTATTATCTGTTGTTATGGGTAAGACGTCGGTCTTATTATGACATTATGATCTCTATGTGATGATTGTGGCATCTGTATAATGGTATGTCTGGGGTTATTCTTCTAATGAGAAGAAAATATTTCTTCGAAAAGACTGATTCAGTGATTTAGTCTGACTGGAATTATTTGATTGAAAAGATGATCGAGTTATATGTGTTTGAATCTATCCATTGGGCTGGAAGTAAACTTTGAACGTACATGTGTAAATTCAAGGATAGTCTAGAGGAAGAATTTGTATTCTTGAAAATTTGATACAAAATTATATCTATTGGAACAATTCTATCCGAGAAAAGGTGGTATATTAAAGTTAGTTTGAATATTGAAGCTTACTTTTGCATGAAGACATTATCAACTGAAATGTCAGTTCTGGTTTCGTCTGAGTTGAATAAAGAGTTATGTGATATATATGACGATTACAAGATTTTAAAATGTTTAATGTCAAAGAAATATCCAAACTTGGCACAGCAAAGTTCACTCGAATTGTTGAAAAACTTTTAAGTTTGTAAGTGATTCTTATCCGAGGAAAATGATTATAGTTTCAGATGTTTTGAATGGGAAATATTTGTGTGCTTTTTGAGTGATGAATACGCGTTTGATCTTATCACAGTTGTCAGCGAATTATAAGTTAAAAAGGGGTTCAGCATAAATTAATTTCTGATTCAGAACCTCAGATGTGGTATCAATAATTATTTGTTATTTCGAGATAGAGTGTGTATACTGAAAAGTTATACGAATATACAACAACTGCTACACTCTTAGTGATGGTTTATTTATTTATATGGGATTAACAAGATGCACAACAGTCCGAGACATGATATCGATGATTGAGTGTGAAATGTGATATTTCTGACTTTGTTGATTAGAGAAATAGGGTGTGGATGCATTCTATATCGGAACTATCTTTGTTATTGAAAAAGATAGAGTTATTTGAAACATTGTTAACTGTTTGAAGAAATCTCTCGATACGTATAGATTTTCTCTTTTGATTAAAACGCTGAGTTGTTCGTTTCTATGATGGCAAGTCTGCTTTTGGTGTTAGTCATTGTTGTTTCGGATTAAGATCTGAAACTCATATGATAATTCTGAGGGAAATTACAGTAGTCTGTGAGTATGAGATTAATATCATCAGTGAAATAAAGCAAAAAAAGAAGGTAACTCAATACAGTTAGAAGCATATTTCATTTGATATGACGTATAGCGGGAAACAGATCAGAATCTTAATGTGATTAAAGAGATATGAAATCCGAAGCTACATGTGAATTTGAAATGTACTAAAGGAAAGAAAATCCTTTACTCTACTTTCTGGTAAAATTTTCGGGGACAAAAATCCCTAAAGAATGAGGTTGCAACAGCCAGATTTAGACCATAGTCAAAATAGTGGTTTTGGGACCACAAATCCGAGTCAAAAAAATGTTTTAATATTATTTTCATGCTTATAATATGTGAATTGATATCTGTGAAAATTATGTGACTTAATTTTATCATTTGAATGCCCGATTTGATAAAAGGACTTAATCGCGTAAAGTGTAAAAGTTACATGCTATTTGTTAAAGTGCTATATTGCTATGGCTTTTATAATGTAGGGTCCTTATATTGATATTAGACCGTTAAATACATGGGTCGACATATATGGACAACCATTATATGAATTTAAAGGTTATTCATTAAGGGCAAAATGAGAAATTGATTAATAAAGGTTAATATAATAAAACAAAAAAGAATTTGGGTTTATTATCAACATGTTCAACCGAATATTAGAGAAAAAGAAAAGCCAAGGATGTGTTTTAGGGTCGGCCCGTTTTCGATAAATTTTATGTCTTTGAGATCGTTTTACAAAGCCCATGCTTAAATTTTAGAACTTGATGATTATTTCATGAGATGGCATTGTTGATTTTGTGAGCTTTGTGATGTTAGTTGATGGAAAATAAAAGATATGTGTTGGGTTAACATGCTTTGTGTTTGGATTTTTGATGAATTTGAGTATTATGGGCTAGTTTGTGAAAATGAGATTTTGAGGCACTAAAATGTGAATTAAATGAAATATATGGACTTATATGGACTAGAGAAAAATTCGGCCTAGCATAGGTATATGGAAATTTTGCGTATTTTGTGATTTTTGTGAATAAGGGCTAAATTGTGAAAATGTAAAATGTTAGGGGCTAAGTGCAAAATGCCCTAAATATGTGTTTATGAATTGTTTTAAATGAATGTGAGATTGAATAAGTCAAATTTGAATGTTATTAGATCAAGAAATGAGGAAATCGAATTTGGATTGTGGAAAGACAAAAAAAATTGTTGAATAGTTGTTCCGGTTCGTTTGTGTTAGCACGAGGTAAGTTCATAAGTAAAAAAATGTTGTTAAATTCAATTGTATCTGTATTATATATGCTTAATTGAATTATAATAAATATACGTGTATATGTTGAAATGAATTAAGCTTTGGAGAACTAGCTACGAGCTTGAAACGATTGAATTACAACGAACGAATGCCCCGTACGAACCATAGGAATAGTTAGGATACATATGTCATGATATAGGACTCTGATATGTGTTATCGTGTAAGACCACGTCTGGGACGTTGGCATCGACTTATGATTTATGTGTAAGACCATGTCTGGGACATTGGCATCGTATTTGATTTCGTGTAAGACCCAGTGGTATCGATATTTGATTACATGTAAGACCGCGTCTAGGACATTGGCATTTTACGAGCTTTTCGAGCTTTTCGAGTATCCTTATTGATTCTGAACAATTCAATCGGCATTCCAAGAAATAAATGAGTATATAAATGTACATCCAAATCAGGTATGTTGCGATGTATATGAAATTAAGCAATAAAAGTGAGTATGATTATGATCAGTTGATATTTGATCTATGTGAAAATGAGATGTAAATACTAGCAAGTGAACTATGATCAAATGAATTATATGAGAAATGTGGAATTATAATTGTGTTTTGCCTTATATGATTCAGGTACATGTGATTTGCATGTGAAATTCTGATATGAAATGTGAGTATGATTCAAATAACGATATCTGAAATATATGGCAATGAACAATGTGTTATATATACTCGTTATATGAAATTGTGGTCCTATGATTCGGACTTGAGAATTATGAAAAATGGAACATGGTTTGGATGTGTGATTTGTTGTGGTTATTCGGGTTTTGAAATGCATAAAAAGAAATTGATATATTTCTATGCATGAAATGTAATAAATGACTATGTTTCGGTTGCTTATGCATTGAAATTGTGCAAGTTTAATTTATATGAATGATTTAATGATCATTATTTGAGATTGAAAGCATGGTTTATATGTTCATCGATAAATAAGCCTAATGAAAATACTTAATGTGGTGATGTTGGATTATATAAGAAAAGTGATTGAATATGTGTATGAAGTTAACTAAATTGGGTTTATTCAAGTTGAATTATATACATGATCTTGTGAAGATTTATTTGCTGATGGCTTACTAAGCTTTCAAAACTTACTCTGTGTGTTTTTCCTATGTTTATAGAGTTTTAGAGACTTGCTCGGTTTGGAAGTCGTAGGAAATCTGTAATATCCTGAATTAGGGCTTAACCGGAATAGTGGTTTCGTGACCACAAATCTGAGATAGAAATAATTATTTTACAATGATTTTGATTTTTATGATATGATTGCATGATTGTGTGAAAATTTCGTGATGAAATTCTATGCCTAAAGTGCTTAAATTGAAAGTAGGGACTAAATCGAATAAGTTGCAAAACTTGCATTCTAGAAGTTTTTAGTATGAAATTGTTTTGGAATATTAATGAGGAGGTCTTAAATAGCAATTTGACCAATTTTAAGTTCATGGACAAAATTAGGATATGGAAGAAATTTTTGGAAAGTTTAGTAGTAAGGGTATTTTGGTCATTTAGTTATTAAAATGAATTAAAAACAAAATTAAAAGCCAATTTTTGTCCATCTTCTTCATTAGGCTGAAATTTCAAGGGTTCTCCATAGCTAGGGTTTGTTTCAAGCTTCCAAGCTCCATAGTAAGTGATTCCAAGCCCCATTTTTAATGTTCTTTACGTTTTTAGAATCCCGGAAGCTCGATTAAGCTTATGCTAGCAATAATTCAACCTATGGTTTATATTTGGAAAAATACCGATAGGTGAAATTTGTGTATTTTGATGTTTTATGATAGAATATGGGGTTTTAAATTATGTTAGACAACTTGTGCTACTCGGTTTTAGTGAAAACGAGTAAAAGAGCTTAATCGGCAAAAATACCTAATAGTCACAAGTATATGTTAGAGAGAGAATTTGATGTTGCCATAGAAGGGAAAAGTGATCAGCATGTTATAAAACATAAGAATAAGGAATAAAGTTTAATTCCCGAGCCTAGGGGCAAAAGTGTAATTATGCAAAAGTTAGTATTAAATGCTGTTTTGATGAATGTATGTATTAAATAAGATTAATTTGGTATTATAGATCAAGAAAAATGAGATTCAAGTCGTGATCGAGGAAAAGAAAAGATTGTGGACTAAATTGCAAAATCTTTATATTTTGGTACCAAGGTAAGTTCATGTGTAAATAATGTAGCATAAATGTTATTTTAAGTTATTAATGTTAATTATATGATATGCTGATTTTTAATCGTGAAATATTATGCTTTGTGGTTAATGTTGAGTAATATGCAAATTATGTTTACTAGATAAATATGAATTGCTACCGAGTATCGGTTCCGATATTCCATGGAAGATGGCAAATGTGAGATCGAGGGAAAAAGCCCGTTTGAACCTTAGGAATAGATTAGGATACAAGTGACATGTCACTAGGATGGTTGAGCATCCGAACTCGTTGAGTTGAGTCCAAGTTCACTTATGGATGCAAATGTCCGAACTCGTTGAGTTGAGTCCGAGTTCGTGAGATGTAACTAGGCATCCGAACTCGTTGAGTTGAGTCCGAGTTCATTTATGGATGCGAACGCCCGAGCTCGTTGAGTTGAGTCCGAGTTCACTTAGGGGCGGGTTACATGATTTCTCGATTACATATGAGGCACTTATGTGCAAATTATTCGTGTATCCAAGTTGTATTCCGATGTGTTCAACGGGTGAAATTTCTAGTGAAATGAAAGAACACTTAAGATGCAAGCGACGTTTTGGTAAGTGTTGTGAAATGGACACTTTGGACAGGTATGTTCTTAACCCTCGGGTTGATAATAGATACAACAACGATAAGGTAGTAAGATGATGAATGATGTTTAGAAATATGATATATGTTTTGGTGATACCATGCTAAAGTTGTTTGGTATATTTGTATTGTTATGTTACTTGTTATTTACATATGAACTTACTAAGCATTTATGCTTACTCCTTCCTTTTCATTCACTGTAGTTTTGAACAAGCCGGCTCAGGAATCGGGACAGGTCGAAAGTTCGATCACACTATCCAAAGGACTTTTATCTTGGTAAATGGCTTGTACAACTACTTAAGTATGACATGTATAGCAATATACCTATTTTGTGTAAATAATTTTATGATATGGCCATGTTTGGTTGAGAAAATGTTTGATATTGATAAGTCATGGTGATGGCTAATTTAGATCATGTTTGATATCATGGAAGTTTAACAGGTTATCTAGTTCATAAAAATTCATGAAAAGATGAAACTTGCCTTAAAACAGAATATTGCGGCAGCAATGACATGAATTTGAAAAATCACTAAAAATAGTATAAATAGAACTAAATGATGAGTAAGTTATTAAATTGAAGCTTAATGAGTCTATTTTCATATGGATTGAACAAAACAGGAATATAAATTATATTTTATGAGATATTTAAACTTTTACAAAACAGGGTCAGAGTGATTTTTGGATCCCCTGTTCTGATTTTAAAAATTCATAATAAATTTTACTAAAATAATTAGAAGTTTTTATTTATATGTACAGATTCCTTATTGAGTCTAGTTTTAATATAAACAAACCTCATAGTCATTGAAATTTTTTATAGAGATATATCTGATTCGTAATACACAGAGGTCAGAGCAGTCGAACCCTGAAATAGGGGATACTTTAATTAATAAACTGTACTAATTGGCCCAATAAAAAATTCTAGAAAAAAATTAGTAAATATATATGAGTCTAGATTCAAGGAAAATTTACGGATCTTGATTTTGAGTTTCGTAACTCGAGATATGATTTTTCTTGTAACTGTGACGCGAGTAGCTAGAAAGCTGTGAATGTAGAAACAAATGATTTGAAGTTCTTAAATTGATAAATTATGTTCGGTAACCCCTCAAGCTCGACTCCGGTGATGGTCTCAGGCGTGGGGGCGTTACATTTAGTGGTATCAGAGCAGGTTTAGTCGGTTCTCGTAGTACGTGTTGTATGTACGGATTTTGCTATACATGCCATATGTATGAATTGTGATAGTGTGATGACTTCTGACCTTTTTAAATGATTTTTATATAGTAAATGGATCCCGATCCAGTTGTGGTAGATGAAGTAGAGAGTAATGCGCCAGCTCCGGCTGAAGGGGCAGCGCCGACTGAAAACCCACCTCCTACTGTTGGTTAGGGAGGAGGAGAAAGGGATCGGGAAGCCTTTCTCCAAATGATGAGTGCATGGTACACTGAGTTCGTTCGTACGAACCCAAATGTACGACCTCCCCTACCTCCCCAATTCCTCAACCTATGCCTCCAATGCCTCAAGGAGTGGATATGATAAAATTTCACAGAACCCCCGTTGATAGAATTCGTAAACAAGGGGTTGAAGAATTTAGAGCAAATATTGATGATGATGCAGAGAAAGCAGAGTTCTGGCTTGAAAATTCTATCCGGGTATTTGATGAATTATCTTGTACACTTGAAGAATGTTTGAAATGTGCTACATCTTTGTTGAGAGATTTAGCCTATAATTGGTGGAAGACTTTGATTTCGGTGGTACCGAAAGAGAGGGTAACCTGGGAATTCTTTCAAGAAGAGTTTCGGAAGAAATATATTAGTGAAAGATTTATTGATCAGAAATGTAAGGAGTTTCTTGAGCTGAAGCAAGGTAATATGACAGTCTCAGAATATGAAAGAGAGTTTGTTCGATTGAGTAAGTATGCCAGGGAATATGTTCCTACAGAAGCCAAGATGTGCCGACGATTTGAAGACGGGCTCAACGAAGACATTAAAGTATTTGTCGGGATCCTTGAACTGAAAGAAATGGTAGTCCTAGTTGATCGAGCTTGTAAGGCTGAAGAACTACTTAAAGAGAAGAGGAAGGTAGAGGCTGAGACACGAAATTGGAAGAAAAGGCCAATGAGTAAGGCACCTTCACAACAACCCAGAAAGTCAAGAAATATGAATCCTCGTTCCCAAGTTTCAGCTGGGCAATCATATGGAAATTTTAAGAAGCAGAATGTGGGTTCTAAATCTCAGAATACTTTGCAGCCAGTGTAGGGAACTCGAGATTTGTTAAACCCGAGTGCCAGCGGTGTGGTAGAAATCATTTTGGTCTGTGCAGAGCAAATGAATGTTTTCGATGTGGTTCTCCGGATCATTTTATTAGAGACTGCCCAGAGAGAGCTGAGAAAGAAAAATTTCAGAGTGTAAAAACTAGTGGTGCAAACTCAAGGGGAAGGTATCCGAGAAAAGCTGGAAGTGAAACAAGCGGTATGAATGTAGCCAGAGATGCAGCAGTTAGATCTGAGGGAAGAGCTCCGGCTAGAACTTATGCTATTAAAGCGCGTGAAGATGCTTCCTCACCCGATGTGATTACCGGTACATTTTCTCTTTATGATATTAATGTTATTGCTTTGATTGATCCTGGTTCTACTCATTCACACGTATGCATTAAACTGGTGTCTAGTATGAATATACCTGTTGAGAACACAGAATTTATGATTAGAGTGTCGAACCCATTAGGCAAATGCGTGATAGTTGATAAAGTAAGCAAGAAATGCCCTTTAATGATTTGGGGTCATTACTTTTCGGCCGACTTGATGTTGTTGCCGTTTGATGAATTTGATGTTATTTTGGGTATGGATTGGTTGACATTGCATGATGCTATAATAAATTGCAAAGAAAAGGTTATAGAATTAAAGTGTGAAAGTGGTGAAATTCTGCGGGTTGAGCCAGACAAATCAGAGGCATTATCTACTATGATTTCTTCGATGTCGGCTCAGAGATATTTGAGAAAGGGTTATGAAGCTTATTTGGCGTATGTAATTAATACAAAAGAAGTTGAAAAGAAAGTTGAATCAGTGTCGGTTGTGTGTGAATTTGCGGACGTATTTCCAGAAGAATTGCCGGGTTTGCCTCCAGTCAGGGAAGTAGAATTTGGTATTGATTTAATACCGGGAACAGCTCCGATCTCGATTGCTCCATATAGAATGGCACCAACAGAGTTGAAAGAATTAAAGTCGCAGTTGCAAGAGTTGACTGATAAAGGCTTTGTGAGCCGAGTTTTTCACCTTGGGGTGCTCCCGTGTTATTTGTGAAAAAGAAGGATGGTTCTATGAGATTATGTGTTGATTATCGGCAGTTAAACAATGTGACAATCAAAAACAAGTATCCGTTGCCAAGAATTGATGATTTGTTTGATCAGCTAAAAGGAGCGACATGGTTTTCAAAGATTGACTTGAGATTTGGGTATTATCAGCTGCAAGTAAAAGAGTCAGATGTGCCTAAAATTGCTTTTAGAACAAGGTACGGTCATTATGAATTTTTATTTATGCCATTCGGGTTAACAAATGCTCCTGCTGTGTTTATGGATTTAATGAATCGCATATTTCGGCCATAACTGGACAGATTTGTTGTGGTGTTTATAGATGATATTTTAATTTATTCAAAAGATGAGACAGAGCATGTTGAGCATTTGAGGATAGTTTTGCAAACTTTGAGAGATAAGCAGCTGTATGCTAAGTTTAGTAAAAGTGAATTTGGGCTCCGGGAAGTTGGATTTTTGGGTCATATTGTTTCAGGTGATGGTATACGGGTTGATCCTAGTAAAATTTCAGCTATTGTTGATTGGAAACCACCGAAAAACGTAACTGAAGTTAGAAGTTTCTTGGGGCTAGCTGGGTATTATCGGCGGTTCGTAAATGGATTTTCTATAATTGCTGCTCCTATGACTAGACTACTCCGAAAGGATGTTAAATTTGAATGGACGGAAGAATGTCAACAGAGTTTCGAAGAATTGAAAAAGTTATTAACTGAAGCACCAGTGTTGATACAACCCGAATCAGGTAAAGAATTTGTGGTGTATAGTGATGCTTCTCTAAATGGTTTGGGGTGTGTACTCATGCAAGAAGGAAAAGTGGTGGCTTATGCTTCGAGACAGTTAAAACCTCATGAGAAAAATTATCCTACTCACGATTTGGAATTGGCTGCGGTGGTATTTGCTTTGAAGATTTGGCGACATTATTTGTATGGTGAAAAGTGCCGAGTATATACCGATCACAAAAGTCTTAAATACTTGATGTCACAAAAAGACTTGAATTTGAGACAGCGAAGATGGTTGGAGTTATTGAAAGATTACGAGCTTGTTATCGATTATCATCCGGGAAAAGCAAATGTGGTTGCCGATGCTTTAAGCAGAAAGTTGTTGTTTGCTTTGAGAGTTATGAACACTCAGTTGAAAATTTTAGATGACGGTTCGAATCTAGCAGAGTTAAGAGCAAGACCGATGTTTTTACAAGAGATTTCTGAAGCTCAAAAAAATGATCAAGATTTGCTAGCCAAAAGAAAACAGTGTGAAGCTGATACAGGATCAGATTTCAGAATCGGTTCTGATGGTTGTTTGATGTTTAAAAATCGGATTTGTGTGCCGAAAAATGATGAGTTGATTCAAAAGATTTTGCATGAAGCACATAATGGTTGTTTAGCGGTTCATCCGGGCAGTACGAAGATGTATAATGACTTGAAGAAAATGTACTGGTGGAGTGGAATGAAAAGAGATATTTCCGAGTTTGTATCAAAGTGCTTAGTTTGCCAACAAGTGAAAGCTGAACACCAAGTACCTTCGGGATTACTCCAGCCTATTATGGTTCCTGAATGGAAATGGGATCGGATTACTATGGATTTTATATCAGGGTTTCCGTTAACTCCAGGGAAGAAAAATGCCATCTGGGCAATAGTTGACAGACTGACTAAATCGGCTCATTTTATTCCGGTACGTACAGATTATTCTCTTAATAAGTTGGCTGAATTATATATCCGAAAGATTGTTAGACTTCATGGGATACCTTTGTCAATCATTTCGGATAGAGATCCGAGGTTTACCTCACGGTTTTGGCAAAAGTTGCAAGAAGCATTAGGTACAAAGTTAAATTTCAGCACTGCCTTTCATCCACAAACGGATGGACAATCAGAGAGAGTAATTCAGATTCTTGAAGACATGCTCAGATGTTGTGTATTGGAATTTCAAGGTAGTTGGGAAAAGTATTTACCGTTGGTAGAACTTGCTTATAATAATAGTTATCAGACAAGTTTGAAGATGGCACCTTATGAAGCATTATATGGTCGTAAATGTCGGACGCCATTTTATTGGACTGAACTAAAGGAAAATCAGATTTATGGAGTTGATTTAATAAAAGAAACCGAAGAAAATGTGAAAGTGATTCGAGATTGTTTGAAAGCTGCTTCAGATAGACAGAAATCTTATGCGGATTTGAAACGAAAGGAAATGGAGTTTCAAGTTGGTGATAAGGTATTTTTGAAAGTGTCTCCATGGAAGAAAGTCATTAGATTTGGACGAAAGGGCAAGTTAAGTCCGCGTTTTATTGGATCGTATGAAATAATTGAAAAAGTTGGACCGGTAGCATATCGGCTAGCGTTACAACCCGAATTAGAGAAGATTCATGATGTGTTTCACGTATCTATGTTACGTGGGTATCGTTCGGATCCTTCACATATAATTTCACTGACAGAAATTGAACTGCGACCGGATATGACTTATGAAGAAGAACCGATTAAGATTTTAGCTCGAGAAGTCAAACAACTAAGAAATAAAAGTGTTGCACTTGTAAAAGTGTTGTGGCAAAAGCATGGGGTAGAAGAGACTACATGGGAACTTGAAGAAACTATAAGAAACCAATACCCACACCTGTTTACCGGTAAGATTTTCGAGGACGAAAATCCTTAAAAGGGGGGAGAGTTGTAATATCCTGAATTAGGGCTTAATCGGAATAGTGGTTTCGTGACCACAAATCTGAGATAGAAATAATTATTTTACAATGATTTTGATGTTTATGATATGATTGCATGATTGTGTGAAAATTTCGTGATGAAATTCTATGCCTAAAGTGCTTAAATTGAAAGTAGGGACTAAATCGAATAAGTTGCAAAACTTGCATTCTAGAAGTTTTTAGTATGAAATTGTTTTGGAATATTAATGAGGAGGTCTTAAATAGCAATTTGACCAATTTTAAGTTCATGGACAAAATTAGGACATGGAAGAAATTTTTGGAAAGTTTAGTAGTAAGGGTATTTTGGTCATTTAGTTATTAAAATGAATTAAAAACAAAATTAAAAGCCAATTTTTGTCCATCTTCTTCATTAGGCCGAAATTTCAAGGGTTCGCAATAGCTAGGGTTTGTTTCAAGCTTCCAAGCTCCATAGTAAGTGATTCCAAGCCCCGTTTTTAATGTTCTTTACGTTTTTAGAATCCCGGAAGCTCGATTAAGCTTATGCTAGCAATAATTCAACCTAGGGTTTATATTTGGAAAAATACCCATAGGTGAAATTCGTGTATTTTGATGTTTTATGATAGAATATGGGGTTTTAAATTATGTTAGACAACTTGTGCTACTCGATTTTTAGTGAAAACGAGTAAAAGGGCTTAATCGGCAAAAATACCTAATAGTCACAAGTATATGTTAGAGAGAGAATTTGATGTTGCCATACAAGGGAAAAGTGATCAGCATGTTATAAAACATAAGAATAAGGAATAAAGTTTAATTCCCGAGCCTAGGGGCAAAAGTGTAATTATGCAAAAGTTTAGGGGCAAAAGTGTAATTTTTTTAAAGTTAGTATTAAATGTTGTTTTGATGAATGTATGTATTAAATAAGATTAATTTGGTATTATAGATCAAGAAAAACGAGATTCAAGTCGTGATCGAGGAAAAGAAAAGATTGTGGACTAAATTGCAAAATCTTTATATTTTGGTACCAAGGTAAGTTCATGTGTAAATAATGTAGCATAAATGTTATTTTAAGTTATTAATGTTAATTATATGATATGCTGATTTTTAATCGTGAAATATTATGCTTTGTGGTTAATGTTGAGTAATATGCAAATTATGTTTACTACTTGATAAATATGAATTGCTACCGAGTATCGGTTCCGATATTCCATGGAAGATGGCAAATGTGAGATCGAGGGAAAAAGCCCGTTTGAACCTTAGGAATAGATTAGGATACAAGTGACATGTCACTAGGATGGTTGAGCATCCGAACTCGTTGAGTTGAGTCCGAGTTCACTTATGGATGCAAATGTCTGAACTCGTTGAGTTGAGTCCGAGTTCATTTATGGATGCGAACGCCCGAGCTCGTTGAGTTGAGTCTGAGTTCACTTAGGGGCGGGTTACATGATTTCTTGATTACATATGAGGCACTTATGTGCAAATTATCCGTGTGTCCGAGTTGTATTCCGATGTGTTCAACGGGTGAAATTTCTAGTGAAATGAAAGAACACTTAAGATGCAAGCGACGTTTTGGTAAGTGTTGTGAAATGGACACTTTGGATAGGTATGTTCTTAACCCTCGGGTTGATAATAGATACAACAATGATAAGGTAGTAAGATGATGAATGATGTTTAGAAATATGATATATGTTTTGGTGATACCATGCTAAAGTTGTTTGGTATATTTGTATTGTTATGTTACTTGTTATTTACATATGAACTTACTAAGCATTTATGCTTACTCCTTCCTTTTCATTCACTGTAGTTTTGAACAAGCCGGCTCAGGAATCAGGACAGGTCGAAAGTTCGATCACACTATCCAAAGGACTTTTATCTTGGTAAATGGCTTGTACAACTACTTAAGTATGGCATGTATAGCAATATCCCTATTTTGTGTAAATAATTTTATGATATGGCCATGTTTGGTTGAGAAAATGTTTGATATTGATAAGCCATGGTGATGGCTAATTTAGATCATGCTAGATATCATGGAAGTTTAACAGGTTATCTAGTTCATAAAAATTCATGAAAAGATGAAACTTGCCTTAAAACAGAATATTGCTGCAGCAATGACATGAATTTGAAAAATCACTAAAAATAGTATAAATAGAAATAAATGATGAGTAAGTTATGAAATTGAAGCTTAATGAGTCTATTTTCATATGGATTAAACAAAACAGGAATATAAATTACATTTTATGAGATATTTAAACTTTTGCGAAATAGGGCCAGAGTGATTTCTGGATCCCCTGTTCTGACTTTAAAAATTCATAATAAATTTTACTAAAATAATTAGAAGTTTTTATTTATATTTACAGATTCCTTATTGAGTCTAGTTTTAATAGAAACAAACCTCATATTCATTGAAATTTTTTATAGAGATATATCTGATTCGTAATACACAGAGGTCAGAGCAGTCAAACCCTAAAATAGGGGATACTTTAATTAATAAACTGTAATAATTGGCCCAATAAAAAATTCCAGAAAAAAATTATTAAATATATATATGAGTCTAGATTTAGGGAAAATTTACGGATCTTGATTTCGAGTTTCGTAACTCGAGATATGATTTTTCTTGTAACTGTGACACGAGTAGCTAGAAAGCTGTGAATGTAGAAACAAATGATTTGAAGTTCTTAAATTGATAAATTATGTTCGGTAAACCCTCAAGCTCGACTCCGGTGATGGTATCGGGCGTGGGGGCGTTACAAAATCTTATCACACTATCCCGTTCTCATTTCGATAAACAAAAGCTTTGAGGTTTTGGTTATATGGCATGTATAGGCTAGAATGTTATGAATATGTTTTGTAATGTGTATATCTAACAATGTGATATGGCTTAGTTATGGATGTGAATATGAATGAATTTTTTTATCTGCTTTGTGTTCAAAATTGGTATATTTTGATGCGCTCTTGAATGACCAAATGAAATGGTCAACTTTGGTAAGTTTAGGTATGTGCTTATTTGAGGAATTAGTAGAATTATGGTATGAGATTATGCAACACCCCAAACCAGACCTCGACGTTACTACCAGATCTGATGTGTCACATCGAAGAGTCGATTTGAAAAAGGTTTGTTATTGAATTTTAGATACCCTTTTAATTAATTGCTATTGAAAATGTTAGTGTTGTAAAATCATTGCATGTTGACCACGTATTGGTCCTATCAATTGTTACGAGTTTATTAATCTAAATTAAAACCACGGAAGCTTTTCTAATTAGAAACCTTAAAGTTTGAAATACGTGATTTTCTCTGAAAACAGTTGTTATTTTGAAAACTCGTTTTTCCTAATCTAGCAATTGTAGTAAGAAGTTGGAACCAAATAAAAGTTAAAACCTCAAATGGCCTTATTACAAAATCAAACCCAAAAGTAAAGTTTAGAATCGTTAAGTCCAAAGCAGATAAACAATGTTCACGTGGCCACCTCCTTCGCGGCTCCAAATCAATTAAGGCTGGGGATTACCTGTATAGTCAAAGGAAAAGGTGAGTTTATGAAAACTCAGTGTGTAATCCCTTAGCAGTCAAACAGAAGGCAATGCATGTGAAAACAGTCTGGGCCTAATCCCTATTCAGAATCATAATAGTCTGGGCTTTGGCCCTATACAGTAACAATGTAGGCCTAAGCCTAATACAGTAACAGTACAATACAAATATGCAACCCAACCCAATCCAACCAGCAGACCACCCTACCAACCAATACACCATGTGGGGATTAAATTGACCCACCCAACCAACACACCAATATCGCAGCGAGGCTGCTAGCAGTAACGCAACAAAGCTACTAATAATAATATCGTGGCAAAGCCACCAGTATTAGAATATGTGGCTAAGCCACCAGAACAGCAAATACGTGGCAAAGCCACTAGTACAGAACTTCCTCCAAATTAAGCCCCAACCCCATACAGAATGTCATGTTATTACTATAATGTGCATACAAAAAGTCATACTCAGATACAATCATACATATATCATACACTCATCAGTCAAGCCACATCTAGGGGTATAATGGTCATTCCCATCCATTAGGGGTAAAATAGTAATTTTATCCTTAAGTGGTATTTTGGTCATTTTACTAACTTTGGGTCTCAGTACAGGTAACAACCCTTTAGATGGTCCGCAGTCGTCTCGAACGACTCAGATAACCTATATGACCACAATAGTGTAAATGGGCCCAAGACCCATTACTCGGCCCAAGTGGGCCCACATATTTGTGTGGCCCATTTAGCCCAACCTCAGTTGCGACTATGCGATCACCATAGCCCAATCCATTATTTGCCACTCACCGTAAACTTTATTTGTGTAGGGCCCACGAGCCTATTGGGCCCACACGACCCATCTCGACCCAACGAGGCCTGTAATAGCCCAAGCACACGAGAATACTCCTGGTGGCCTCTACCGTCTATCGCCCATAATTTGTGGGCTCGATTTACCTCACGAGCGATCGCATACTCATGAAGCCACAAATGTCGTAGTTTCGGCTTTTCGACTTTTACTGATTCACAATTAAACAAGGGGGTGTGATTACACACCTGGATTTACGAAAATGAGAGAATCTCCTACGAGTCCAAAGCCTACAATCGATCTAACATTCAGTTAGTCTCCACTTAAATCAATCGCAATCAACTAATCTCTAACCCAACTCTTCTACTTACCCTGATCGAAAAGAGGGTGGCCAACTGCGTCAGGATTAGTTAGGGTCGATCACATGTATCTAGGCACTTAACTTACTCAAGGATTAGAAGACAGGGTTTCGATGGTTCAAGAATGTTCTGCGCCCTTTGTTTCTTAGTGATACCAATAGCAGAGAAGTACAGAATTCAACCAATCAAACTAACTAGGTAACATAAAAATTAAATGATGAACAAAAGAAACAAGGAAATGTTTGAAGAAAAGGGAAGGAAGTTTCAGCAAGAGAGTGTTAAGTTCAACAGCAAGGTTCAGCTAAAGAAGAGTGTGATGAGGACAAAAGAAAAATAGGGTATTAGAGAAAGGCAATATTTGGCCAAAGACTTAGAAGGGAAGAGAGAAAAGAGTAATGTGATTCGGCATAAAGTAGAATAAAAAGAAAGAAGTTGAGACAAGGGATTTCAGCTTAAATCTCGAAAAGGCATGAAAGATTACTAGCGCGATCGGCACTAGGGAGAAAGATACCAAAAATGCCAAAAAGAACAAAAACCTGAAATAGAATAGGGAGAATTCGGCACCTACTCCTATACCAATTGCCGAAAATGCACATTCCAAACCCCTTGGCTGAATTTTGCACCAACAAGCTACCCAATTCAGCTACAACTCTTCCCAATCTTAAACTCTTTTAAAATCTCCAAGATTCTCTCCCCTTATCCCTCCTTGATATCCTTTACAACCATTCCACAAGACCAATTCAAACTCTCCATCACTAGAGTTCAAATCCAACACCAACTATTGCCGTCCCCTGGTAGCAAAATAAATGCTCCTTGCTTACCATGGGATTCGAACCCTTGCTCTCACAATAACCATGTCACGCCACCACCACCAGGCCACAAGCTCATTTGCGACATAAAATCACACACATTGAAACATACGTCCTAACTGCTAACAGCCAATTTCACTTCAGAACAAAACTAAAAATTTTGCCAAGGCCCAGACTCGAACCCAGGCTTTCTAAAAAACCCCCAAACATACCCAAATTACTTAACCAGCAAAGCAAACATGATTTTTTATGCCAAATCATGCAAAATTACCGACCCTACATTTTTGGGGCGTTACAAATTGAATGAAGTATATGAGCTATGAAACATATGTTTTGGTACGAATTTGACTTATGATATGGTATAATTTTGGTATGGTTATAAGCATGAACTTGGTGGTTTATGATATTGCATGAATTATGTATGTTTTGGTATTGAAATTGGCTAAAATTATAGTTCAAATGTACTTGGTATGATGCTTGTAGGTTTGACCCAAATTGGGTGGCAAATTGGCTTTTCAAATGGCCTATTTTTGTCCACATGGGAGTGTGTCTCAGTCGTGTGCGACACACGGTCATGTTGCATGGCCGTGTGTCCTCTAAGGTACCTACGATCTTAAGTCAGTCTTGGGCATGGCTAATGCACACGAGCGTGTGGCTAGCCATGTGACCCAAGTCAGTTTTGACCACAGCTAAGGCATACGGGCGTGTCTTGTGGCCGTGTGTGCAAGTTAGTATGTATGCCCTATTTTAACACGGCCTAGACACACGGGCGTGTCTAATGCCATGTAAGGGACACGACTTGTTCACACGGGCATGTGACCTATACATCTTTAAAAAAAAGTTGAAGTCTTTGAAAAATTTTGTATGAGCTCGGTTTAGTCCCGACCTCTTTCTAATGTATGTTTAAGGTCTCGATGACCTATGTAAAGGACTTACTATTGACTTACGAATATGTTTGTGGATGATGATATTGAATTGCTTGTATAATGTTTCGATTTGTCCTGTAATGCCTTCAACCCTAGTCTGGCGATGGATACGGGTTAGGGGTGTTACATATCCAGATTTTAGAAGATATGCTCCGAGCTTGTATCATTGATTTTGAATCAGGTTGGGAACGTTATTTACCATTAACTGAATTTGTGTATAATAATAGTTTCCAATCAAATATTCAAAAGGCACCGTATGAAGCTTTATATGGTCGAAGATGTCGGTCACCAGTGTGTTGGACAGAATTGAATGAGAAGAAAGTGATTGGACCAGAATTGATTTGAGAAATAGAGGATACAGTCAAGAAGATTCGAAAAAGACTGAAAGCAGCTTTTGACAGGCAGAAATCGTATGCCAATTTAAAACGTTGGGACATTGAGTATTCGGTTGGGGGACAAAGTATTTCTCAAAGTTTCGCCTTGGAAGAAGATTCTGAGATTTGGTCAGAAAGGTAAATTGAGTCCACATTATATCGGACCATACGAGATTGTGGAAAGAGTGGGCCGGTTGCCTATCAATTGGCTTTACCTCCGGAATTACAGAAGGTTCATGATGCTTTTTATGTCTCTATGCTCAAAAGATATCGATCAGATCCATCTCATATTATTTATACTGAGGATATTGAAATTCGACCTGATTTGTCATATGAAGAAGAACCGGTTAAAATACTAGCTCGAGAAGTGAAAAAAATTGTGTAGCAAACGAGTTCCCTTAGTGAAAGTATTATGGAAAAGTCATAACATTGAAGAAGCAATGTGGGAACCAGAAGAAACGATGAGACCCCAATATCCCCATCTCTTTTCAAGTAAATTTCGAGAAAGAAATTTATTAAGGTGGGGAGAAATGTAATGACCTGAAATTTTTGGGTATCGAAAATTGAGTATCTGGCTTACTATTTTAGAAAATTGGGTTTGTAAAGATTTATTAGAAATATTTACGAATGTTAGATGAGTATTTAATTAGATTTTGGCTAGGTGAATTAGCTTGAATTAAGGTTAATTTTGTGTAGGGACTAGATTGAATATAGTGCAAAAGTTTAATTATAGACTAAAAAATTGAAGGGACTAAATTAGTAAGTAAATCAAAAAGGGCACAAATGTGTGGTATAAATTAATACATTTGTAATAATTGTATTTATATAAATGTAAAGTATTTATGTATTTACTTATAAGATATTTAATATATATAATATATTATTATATTAATTAATAATTAATTAAAACATAAAATAAATAAAATAAAGAAATAAAGAAATAAAGAAACAATTGAAGAATCAGAATAGAGAAAGAAACGAAAAAGAGAGAAAGAAAGAAGAAAAGAAAAAGGAAAGGGAAATTTAGGGTTTTAAGGCCTCAAGCTTAATTTGATAAGTTAATTAAGTCCCTTTCTTTATAAATTTTATGTTTTTGGAGTCTTAGAGATAAATATTACTTGATGTAAGTGGAAATTTTGAAATTTAGAAGATTTTTAGACATGGGTTATGTTGAGCAAATTGTTGAATTAGGGATTTAATTGAATAAATATCAAGTTAGAATTGATTAAGGGATTAAATTGTAAAGGAAGCTATAAGTTTTATGTTTGAGGGATTAAATTGAAAGAAACTTGAAACTAGGGTTTTACCATGGATATCTAATGTTTAAGGTGAATATGATAGGAAATTGAATAGTAATGAAGTATGAATTGAGTGATAGAAGTAAAAGTGTTAATTAGGATTAAATTGAAAATTGATATTTGAATTGAATAGAAATTTAATTATTTATTGTGAATTATTGTTGTATTAATAGTATGAATTGTTTAATTTCCGTGGCTAACATAATACCGGAGACATCGACAAAGAAAGGAAAAAAGAAGGTTGAGGAAGAGTAAACTGGGAATTACGGTTTATATTTCTATAAACCGAACTTAAAAATTATTATTGCATTTATTACATATATATATGGTAAGTAATATAGAGGTAAGTAATGCTATTATTATATTGAATTGAGTTGAGTTGTGAATACTTGAATTTCAATGTATATTGATTGTTATCTGAAAATTTAAGTGAAATGAATACGCTATTAACAGTGTCGGGCAACGCTGGATATAATTGGCATGCCATAGGATTGGAAGTGGACTGGGATACTTCGACCATGGATCGGTGAGGCACTAATAGTGTCGATTAGGCACTTCATGTGCCGTACTACTTCTGATGCTTCGGTTTAATCCGATGAGGTACTATGTATCGCACTACTACTGTTTAATTCGGCAAAGCCGATGAGGCACAATGTGTCGTACTGGTGTGTTGGTTGGATCCGTGTATCCGCCAAAATCTGAATTATGTTAATAAGGATAAATTTACTGTACTAGACAACTGAATGATTGGGCTACTGTACTAAAAATTATACTGTTACTGATTGACATATTATTGAACTGAATGTTTCGTTGAGAAAGAACTTTAAATATAAGTAATGCTATTTGATTTGAAGTTAATAGCTTAAATGTATTTTGTGTTAATATTTGTCTTAAGTGTTGGTTTATAGAAATATCACTGAGTGCATACTCAGCGTACGGTTTGTTTCCATGCGCAGGTTAGGTACGAAAGCTTCTAGCAACTCAGTATCCAAGCCAACTCTCGAACTCAAATACTTGGTGATGTATTTTATTTTGAAAATTGATGTATTTTATTTTGAAAAATGGCATAAAGGTAGGTTATCTTTTGGAAATCATTTTGAATGTGAATGTTAATAGTGTAAAAATGATAATGGTTAACCCATGAATGTAGAGTTTATGTTTATAATATGGTCATTTATATAGTTTAATTTGAAGTAATTCAATTAGTACCAAAGTACACTGTTTGGAAGTTTTATGTTAAACACTTACTAATACACTCGAGTTGGATCGTAACATTGATGATTTTAATGTCAAATGGATGTATTTAATAAAGTTTTAGATTGGTTGAAAGATTGTATTTAAATTTCGCTTGTTATTGAAGTTTGTAGGGTTGGTAAAATTGAACTATAAGGTTCATTTTGAGTCCACACGGCCTGGCACACTGACGTGTGATCAGACTGTGTGAGACACACCCCTGTATCTAAAATTTGGCAACCATAATGCTCAGGTATGGCCACACGGGCAGAGACATGGGTGTGTGTGTCTCAACCGTGTGAAGCACACGGCCACAGTACATGGCATGTGCCTGGCCATGTGAAAACTACACTAGATTCGAATTGAAAATAAATTCACACGTGCTAAGCACACGGGCATGTGTCTTAGCCGTGTGAAACTAGTTTATTCATAACCAATAAGTCAAAGAAGTACACGGGTACAGAGCACGGGCGTGTTCCACCTATGTGAGTCACACGAGGTGACAACACCGGCATGTATTTGGTTCACACGAGTGTGTTCATTAAAGAAAATTTTATAAGCTTCTTTTTAGGTCTCAATTTATTTCTAATATTTTCATTGGGCCCCGAATGTTTGTTTATGAGTCAATAAGATAAATTACTGAACTTTATAATGATTAATTTTATATGATTCGTGATATAAACTGTAGTGACCGGCAATGCTCTATAATCCTATTCCGATGTCGGAAAAGGGTTAGGGGGTGTTACATTCCCTTACTGTTCTAATGTTCCCGATAGAAGAGTCCTCAGAAACTGAAACACTTACGAATACCAGATATGTTTCACACCCTTTCCAAACTAGTTTTTCAGTTACTAGAGCAGAGATCACATTGGATAAATAGTCTCGACGCTCGCCAATCACATTAACTTAGTGTTCTACTAGAAAATCCACTCCCAGAATTAAATCGAATTCTCCAAATGGTAGTTACATCAGATTTGTCAGAAGCACAACCCCTTGAACTTCTAGCGGTATATTCTTATACTGTCTATTAACTCGAACAGACTGACCCAACAGACTCAGTACAGAAATCTCACCAGAAGTACTTTCAAGTAATCCTCAAGTTTTTAGAGATAGAACTAGCTATATACAAGTGTGTTGACCCTATGTCTATCAAAGCAGTAAAAGGAGCATAAAAAATAAAAAACTTACCCGTAATCATATAAGGGGCATCTCTGTCCTCTTAGCGCTGAGAGCATAAACTAGTGTAGGTTGCCTGGCGTCAGTCTAGTTAGCACTTTTTCCCAGTGCTCTCTGACCTCTGCCTAAACTATTACAACCCATGGTTAGACCATGGCCTTTAGGCGGCTTCTGTACTTCCCTCTGAGGCTAAATAAAACCTCATGCTAGAGCTTGCATCTGATCAGAACGCTATGGACACTCTCTAATCAGATGATCCATCAACCCACAATGTAAACATTCCCCTAATCTCCTCCAACACTCGCCTAGGTGGCACCTTCCAAATTCTCTGCATGGCTGAACCCCAGTAGGAGCAACTGGAACTCCCCCTCTAAAAAGCCCATAAGATATGGCCTATTTCTTAGGCCACTGAGTAGAATTAGAGGGCTTCGACTCCCTCTTATTCTTGCATTTCTCAATATCCTTATTCTAATGCTCCACGCGCTTAACCTTTTCGGTAGTCTTCACCTTGTCTACCAGAACTGTGAACTCTCGCTCCCTTTGCGGACGAATCAAAACCCTTAGACTATCCCTTAAACCATCTTCAAAGTGGACATATTTCTCATATTCAGATGCCACCACGCCTTGAGCGTAGCAACTCAGTCTCAGAAATTGGACCCCATACTCGACCACAGTCTTGTCACCTTGTGTGAGATTCATAAACTCACATCTGCGAGCATCCACATAACTCACTCCTACATACTTCCTCTAAAAAGGAAATCTTAAAATACTCCCAACTAATCTGATCCGACTGAGTACCCTCCTCAATCTATAACCACCACTAATATGCCTCATCCTGAAGCGAAGAAACTGCACCCTTCAGTTTCTACTTAGGAGTGTAGTCGATGTCATTCATTATTCTCTCAGTGGCCACCAACCAATATTTGGCCATAATAGGGGCGACTCCAAACACCCCTAAATAGTTTAGCTTCATTGGACCGAAGTTGTTCAGTTACCAACCCATGGCCCCCAGATCTAAAATGGGGTCTAGTGACTCTCTCCAAAACTCTCAACATAGGTTGGGACAATGCGTTGTCCCCAACTGAGCGGCTTTGAGACCCAGTCTCAGTAGTAGGTGAAATCAGTGTCTCGCTCTATCCAAATTTAACATATTGCCTAAAGAAGAACGCTCAGCTTGAGTCCCCTTACGGCGCCCACCGCACCCACGATTACCACAACCGTGAGTTCCACGAGCACTCATTATATCAAAATTTTATCTACATTACGAAATTTAATACTTTAGTTTCAGTGTCTATTAGCAAATTTTTTATGCTTCAAATATTTATCAAAAGTTCAAAAATCTTTTAGAAATCATAGTTTCTAGCAAACTCAGTATAGTTTCAGATAGTTCTAACTACAGTATTTCTAAGTCCAGAAGTACTTATAGGATGGGCGTCGGAGACTCGGTGTACCACATACTTTACACATAAGAAACAAATTTTGTTTGAAAATTGTTTCTTTTACAAATTCAATTTTGAACTCAAAATTCACAACTTAAGTTTTGCAACCTGGCTTGGATACCACTAAATGTAACAACCTAAACCCGGCCCAAACATTATGGCCGAATTTGGAAATGTTACGAAGAAGGGTTTTGAAACAATGACTTTCAAGTTAAAATTTCTCATATAAATTGTTCTAAAAGAGATCACATTTTCGGAAAAAACTATTTAATATTCTCTTTAATGGATCCGTTGTTTATTTCATTTTAAGTGTAACATAAATTTTGCAGCAGAAGTTTGTAAGACGTTATAGTTGAAAATCGAGCTTGATTTTAGAAAATTATTTGTTTGCATAAACCATTTTTTTTTGCAAATAGTTTTGTTTAAAGTCGTGGAATAATAATCTAAACCATTTCAAAATCCCAAAATTAAAACCAATAGTTTGAAAAGTCCCAAAAATTACAAACTTTAAAAACAATCTAGAATTTAAATATAACCAATAATTAAAGTAGTTTGTGAACTAGTGGTCACCACTGAGACTCCATCGCACCGACCCACTTATGTTTGAGGACTACCTGAACAGAACAGACAAACAGATGTGAGTTTTCAGAAACTCAATGCGTAACTAAACAGAGTCATGCATGCACATAAACTCTATAACAGTCCATTTTCAGTTAAATTGGAATAGTGATTTTGGGACCATAAATATAAGCTGGAAAGAAAATTTATTTTAATATTATTGCATGGTCTGCATTATGATAGAAATGTCATATGAAAATTCTGATAAGAAAATTTTACCGATTATGTGTTTAATTAACGAAAGGACCAAATTGCATAGAATGTAAAAGTTCAGTTCTAGTAGCTAGAAGGATTAAATAGCTATGGAATTCAAAATTTGAGGTCCTTATATGTTAATTAGACCATTAAAGAAAAGTTAGTAGATACTTTTGGTGATTCATCCGTTGAAAAATTAGAAAAGGCTAATAACTAAATTAGAAATTAAAATAATTAAAGATGATAAATAATTAAATAGAAATATCATCTTATTTTATTATCATCTTCATCCCTAAATTTCATGAAAACCCTAGGAGAGAGAGAAGAAACTAATCAAGCTTAATTGGATAAGTATTCTTGTCCTGTTTTTAGTAATTTTTATATTTTTGAGATCGGGATAGTTTAATCTATCTATTTTGGGATTAATTTAAAAAGTAATCAAAGTAACAAAGTTTTTTCATGGATGAAGATGTTGAAAATTTGAAATTTATGGTAGAAATCGAAAGGTTGTTGATAGATAAACAACTTTTACAAAGAGAATTTTTATGAAATCATGATTTAGGGACTAAATTGAAAAGTTGTAAAACCCATGGAAAAATTCTGAATTTTGTGAAATATAAGTGCTGTAAATGTTATATGAAAATTTGGTTAGGCTTGGAATAAGGATTAAATTGCATGAATTTCATTTTCCGAGCCTAGGGACAATATTGGAATTTATGAAAAGTTTGGGGGCAAAATGGTAATTTTGCCTAGGGTGTAAATTTAATTCAATTGAATATGAAATGGATTAAATTGATGATTAAATTCATTAATATAGATCCAGACAACTCAAATTTGGAGCCAGATCGAGGAAAAGAAAAAGTTTCGGATTAGTAGAATTTCTTGTACGAACGATTATTAAGGTAAGTTTGTGTAACCGAATTGAGTATATTTATATGCTTGTATTGAATGTGTTATGTGATTGTATGAATTATAAATGTTTAAAGTATGAAAAATTTATATGCCCAATATAGCTTGAATATATGTTTGAATAATGAAATTCGTTTAAATAATGAAATTCGATGGATATATATAATTTCCTAATTTGAATGTGATCCTACATATGTTGTAGAAAGGATTTAGTTCGGATGAGTAATTCTGATAAAGCCCTCTCGAGCATCTTGATAAATAGTTCTTGCGAGCATCTTGATCGGTAGTGATTTTGCATTTGTCGCACACTACCGCAGCTCTGTGTGAGCGTCCTATTACATGACTTGATCGATTGTGATCCAGCATATAATGCGGACACAAACGCAGCTCTACATGAGTGTCCTGATATAAGCTCTTATGGGCTTCTTGACATGGCTCGCTCGAACTTCCTATTACCTTATCTGGTGCTTCCTGATAATAACTCTTCGGAGTTACCTATAAAGCTTTATGAGCTCCCTGATTAAAACTCTTATGAGTTTCCTGTTTAGCCCAGATAAGTTTCCTGTTACATGGCTTATCTGAGCATCCTGATATATGGCTCGAGAGTGTGCTCCCTAATTAAGTGCCTTAATGGGTACCCTTAAACATGAATGGACGAGTTACTGAATTGTACACCTTGTGTGTACTACTTGAGTATCCATCGAAATTTCAATGATTCAATGGTCAAATTTCTGAAATAAGAAATTATGAGATTAAATGAATTATGTCTCAAATGCATCTGAAATACTTGAAAGTTTGTAACATGATGAGCTCATCTATGCCTTTTTGGTGTATATATAAATTGTGTGACTAACATACTTGTTTGAGTGTATGTGATTAGGCAAACTTGTTAATTTGTTAGGAATCATGTTATTGTATGCTCATTATAATGAATGTGAATGGTAATTTTAATTCTTGTTATACAAACTTACTAAGCATTAAATGCTTATTTGGTTTTATTTTCTCTGTTTTATAGTGCTCGGAAGCTCGTAAAGGTTGGAGATCGGTCGAAGCAACATCACACTATACTTTAGCTCGCTTTGGTATAAATAGTAAACTCATTTTGGTATAATGACATGTATAAGCTAACTTGGCCATTGATGGCATGTAAATGGTTGTATGTAATCTAGCCATTGGAATGGCTAGAGTGTTATATTTTGGCATATTTATATAAAAGTTAGAATATAATCAACATGTTTGGGAATGGTTAAATAGGAGATGTTATATATCTAATTAAGGATAAATTTTGAATTAGAAAAATTGACTAATGATGTATGCTTACAAAAGTAAAAAACTTTAAACATGAATGCATGAAAAGATATATCATTTAGATGTTAGAATTGGCTTGGTTATAATGCTTGTACTGGTTGGTATATGTTTGCAATTATTGGTGTAGGTTGTTGACTAATTTGGGTGAGAAATAAAGCTAGGAAATGACTTTATTTTGTCCACACGGGTATACACACGACTTGGCACATGGGCATGTGGTTTGGCTGTGTGTCCCCTGCATCTTAAAGTTGAGAAATAGAATGCTCAGAATTGGGCACACGGGCAGAGACACGAGCATGTGTCTCAATCGTGTGTGCTACACGGCCTAGAACACGGCCGTGTATCTTGGTCGTGTAAAACCTACACCTAATTTTAGAAAATTAAATTGATCATACCGCCTAGCACACAGGCGTGTGGCTGGCCGTGTGGAACAAGTCAGAGAGTTGCACGGGGTTAGACACGGTTTACAGCACGGGCATGTCCCTTGACCAGGTAGGCTTGTGTGCCCTGCATCTAGGAAAAATTTTAAAATTTTGCAAAAAATTCTCTAAGTTCCCGATTTAGTCCTGACTCGATTCCAATGTTTATATTGGGCCCCTAGGGTCTATTCAAGGGAAAAACTGACTAGTTTCAGAAATGAATAGTAATTAACATGAATTATCTATAATTGCTCTATAAACTCTGATAATAGTCTGTAACCCTATTCCGGCGATGGATACGGGTTAGGGGTGTTACAAACTCAGATTTTTCGAATACAGAACAGATACAGATACAAACATAAGTCTTCAACAGAATCAGATCAATAGAATCACACAGGTATGCAAAGTCCTACCCCCATCCTCTACACACCATCTCTGACCATCCTAACACACCATGTGGGGTTTAAAACACCTACCCAATCCTACACACCACATAGTGTCCGTACGACACTTATCAGAATAATTTGTAGTAGTGCTACCAGAATAATGGCAAATTATCGCCTCATAGAATACTTCATCCAATAAACAAATCCCACCCCATACATAGATACGAAAAATAGATAATAGATATAACAGAATTAACATGTCCCACATGCTTATATATAAATAACATACATGTTATTACAAATTTGTCAAATTATACATATCAATTTCTAAATGCTCAAACCAGTCTATCAGAATATCAGATCTCATGCATTAGGGTTTGTTTTGCCCTTACCGATCTTATGGAAAACCCACAGTCGATCAGAACGACATATGTGATCCTAGGGAAAATTTCAGAATTTTGGGTCCACATGAGACAATTGGTCTTTCCCGTATGACCCATACGGCCTGGCCCACAGTTCACACGCTTATGTGTCATGCCCGTATGGGCCTACACACCCAAATCGACCTAAACTGTATGTCTCACACGACCACACACTCCCGTCACACGGTCGTGTGTCGCACATTGTCGGCTAGGGGTGAGCAAAACTCGATTCAACTCGAAAAAATAGAAAAAAATTTGAATTTCGAGTTAAACGAATCAAGTTATTCGAGTTATTCGAGTCAATTAGAATTTTTTCAAATTTCGAGTTCAAATCGAGTTGAGTTTTCGAATTCGAATAACTTGAATAATTCGAATAATTCGAATATCAAACTATAATATTTTACATTTTTACCCCAAACTCCCAAACCTTTTTACTTTTTCCTCAAAACTTTTACTCATTCCCACTTTCCCCCAAAAACTTTTATTATAAAAAAATCAAAAGTATCCAAAAAAAAACACTAAACATAAATAGTAATAATTTTATTTATACCTACTATTTATATTATTAAATTTTACATTTTATATTATTTATATTATTGAATTGTTTAGTCATATTTAATATTTATATTAAAATTCAATTATTAATTATGCCGTAAAATATTCGTGTTAAAATTTTATATTGGTATCAATTTCACATTTTATCTTTAAAATAACTTTTATTAAAAAAATCACATTTTTACATTTAATACATTTTTTAATTCCAAAATACACAGTGACAAGAATCTGAAGATAATTGAAACAACTAAGGAAGCAAATAAGCTAACCCGTATATAAAAGATTAATAATTAAATTATGAGGTGATGTAAGTTAATAAAAATTTTGATTAAAATGGACAAATTTTATTAAAATGGGTGACAGTGGTTACAAGGACCCAAAATTATTTTTTAAAATTTAACTCGAACAAATATATTCGATTTGATTCGAATCAAATTCCATCTCACTTGACTTGATTCAAGAAAATTTCAAATCAAATTAGGATGATAAAATTTGATTCGTCAACTCGATTAACTCAAAATTTTTTCATTCGATTCGATTCGATTCGATCGAGTGCTCACCCCTACTACCGGCTACACACCTGTGTGGCGTCGACAGGCCACATTTTTGGCTTTCTCCAAACCTCGTTTTCTCGTGTTTTCATTACACGCTTGATTCACTTTTGACACGGAAGTAATCCCGAGACCTCCATAACCTAAAAATGGTACCCCAAACACCGGTTTAGCAAAAAATTACGAATCTAACAAGATTTAACCAACTAAACATACGGATTTACCGCTAACAAATATGACCACAACCCCAAATCATATCATTGGAGTGAAATTTGCTACTACACCACCTTCACCTACACAACAAATTTGTAGAAAATTAGATTCCCTAACTACACACCACTGTGCCATTTCAAAAGAAAACTCTACAATTGATTAACAGAGATCGAAAGTGAAAACAGAAACAATAAGTCACACACCAGTTACCAAACTAAATGAAGGAATCGTGAATTCAAAGTAGAGCAATATGATTAAAGAATTATAGCAAAATTAAAGGGGAAAAAAAGAGAAATCGACAGAGTGCAAGAATTGGAAGAAAGGAAAAAAAAAGTCAAAAACTAGGGATTTTTGGGAAAGGAAAATAAAATAAAAATTAAATTAAATTAAACTAAAAGAAATTATCCTAACTTCCCACTAATGCCTAAATTCCCCAGTATCCTACGCACTAACCAAATCCAACTACCTCAGAATTCCACTTCCACCGAACCTCTATCACACAATCGCAGCAAAAATTATCACCCATGCTCGCACAGGGATTTGAACACAAGACCTTAGGGTAAGCTAACACCTTACCACTTGAACTAGCAAGCTCATTCTGATATGAGTTCACCAAACATAAAATATAAACCCAATCACCAAGGAATAAGCTAAGGTAAAAAATAACAGAATTTTCCATAAATGGTACTTTAACCCAAGACCTCAAACACACATCCATATCACTTAACCACTGAAGCAAATACTCATTTACATCAAAATTTACAGAAATAAAATTAAATTAATCAGCGCGTTACATTTTGTTTTTAAAAAGTTACAGAGTTTTCTTCAAAATAGGTCTAATCATTACTCTATTAGCAATATAACAAGTGGTGTTTGTGGCTTCCGCCCAAAAATATTTTGGTAAATTATTTTCATAAAGCATGGTTCTAACCAGTTCTTCTAAAGTTCTATTTTTCCTCTCAACAACTCCATTTTGTTAAAGGGTTCTAGGTGCTGAAAATTTGTGGATAATACCATTTGAGTTACAAAAATTATCAAAACCAAGATTTTGAAATTCGGTTCCATGGTCACCCTTGACACTAGGGATTGAGTAACCTTTTTCATTTTGATTCATTTTTGAAAATAAGTTGGATTTTTTTAAAGCTTCATCTTTATTACTTAAGAAAAGAAGCCAAATAAATCTAGAGTAGTCATTTACAAGCACAAATGCATATTGTTTTCCACCCAAGCTAGTAGTTCTAATAGGTCCAAAAAGATCCATGTGAATTAATTGTAAAACTCTACAAGTAGACTGTAATATCCTGATTTTGGGCCTAGTCGGAATAGTGGTTTCGTGACCACAAAATCTGAGATAGAAATAATTATTTTATGATTATTTTAATGTCTATGATATGATTGTATGATTGTGTAAAAATTTCATGAAGAAATTTTATGCATAAAGTGCTTAAATTGAAATTAGGGACTAAATCGAATAATTTGTAAAACTTGCATTCTAGAAGTTTCTAGTATGAAATTGTTTTGAAATATTAATTAGGAGGTCTTAAATAGCAATTTTACCAATTTCTAAGTCTATGGACAAAAATTGGACATGGATGGAATTTTTGGAAAGTTTAGTAGTAAGGGCATTTTGGTCATTTAGGGGTAAAATGAATTAAAATACAAAATTAAAAGCCAATTTTGCTCATCTTCAACCCCATGGCCGAATATAGCAAGGAGAAACCATGTCTAGGGTTTTTCAAGCTTCCAAGCTTGATTGTAAGTCCGTTCTAGCCTCGTTTTTAATGATTTTTACGTTTTTGGAGTTCCGGTAGCTCAATTAAGCTTATGCTAGCAATAATTCAACCTAGGGTTCATATTTGGAAAAATACCCATAGGTGAAATTTGTGTATTTTGGTGTTTTATGATAGAATATGAGGTTTTAAATTATGTTAGACAACTTGTGCTACTCGATTTTAAGCGAAAACTAGCAAAAGGGCTTAATCGGTAAAAATACCTAATAGTCATAAGTACATGTTAGAGTGAGAAGTTGATGTTTCCATAGAAGGGAAAAATGATCAGCATGTCATAAAACATAATAAAATAGGCTGAAGTTTAATTTACGAGCTTTGGGGCAAAAGTGTAAATATGCGAAAGTTTGGGGGCAAAACTGTAATTTTTCCAAAATATGATTTTGGGTCAATTTGAATAATGTGAGTCCTAATTATACTATATTTTAAATGATAGAGCAAGGAAAACTAAAATTCGGGCTAAAATGGGGAAAATACCAAGTTGTGGACGAAATGGTAAAAGTAGCCATTTTCGCATACGAGGTAAGTTCATATGTAAATGTTGGTAACATAGTTATTATTTTAAATGTTTTAATGTTATTTAAATGATATGATAATTATTATGAAATATTATACTTGTGATAATTGTTTGATAATATGTCAAATTATGTGATATATTTGGAAAATGTGAAATACTACCGAGTATCGGTATCGGCATTCCGTAGAAGATGGTTGAGACACATGATTGGGAAAAAGGTCCCGTTGAACCTTAGGAATGGATTAGGATACAAGTGACATGTCACTAGGATGGTTGAGCATCCGAACTCGTTGAGTTGAGTCCGAGTTCACTTATGGATGCGAATGTCCGAACTCGTTGAGTTGAGTCCGAGTTCGAGAGATGTAACTAGGCATTCGAGCTCGTTGAGTTGAGTCCGAGTTCACTTATGGATGCGAACACCCGAGCTCGTTGAGTTGAGTCCGAGTTCACTTATGGGCGGGTTACATGGTAGCTTGGCTACATATGTGGCACTTATGTGCAAACTTTCCATGTATCCGAATTATATTCTGATGTGTTCAACGGGTAAAATTCTACTAAAATGGAGGAATACTCAAGATGAAAGGGACGTATTGGTAAGTGTTGTGAAATGAATACTTTGAACAAGTATGTACTTAACCCTCGGGTTGAAAACTCGATATAACAACAATATGGTAAGATGATAAATGAAAATGTGATATGAATGTCTCGGTGATGATTATGCAAATGATGTTTTATGTTTGCTTATATAGTTATGTTACTTGCTATTTGCATGTGAACTTACTAAGAATTTATGCTTACTCCCTTCTTTTCATTCCTTGTAGTGTTGACAAGCCAGCTCGGAAATCGGAAACGGTCGGAGGCACACTCACACTATCCGTATACCATCTTGGCATAATGGCTTGTATATTTTGAGTATGGCATGTATAGCATTATAATCATTTTGTGTATATAGTCTTATAATACGGTTATTGAGTGGTATGGAAATGCTTGGTAATGATTAGCCATTGGAATGGCTAATCATGATCATATTTGGTGTTATGTATGCTAAATTGCTAGCTAATCCATGGAAACCATGAAATAGGTAAAATTTACCATAAAATAGATTCAGTCAGCAGCAGTAACGTGAGTTTGAAAAATCACTAAAAATATTAGAGATACAATTAGATGATGAATAATATATGGAATTGAAGAATTATGAGTCTATTTTCATATGGATGGAACAAAACAGGTATATGAGTTATATTTTATGAGATGTTTAAATTTTTGTGAAACAGGGCTAGAGCAATTTCTGGATCCCCTGTTCTGACTTTGGAAATTCACCATAAATTTTACAAAGATAATTAGAAGTCATGCTTTATATGTACAGATTCATTATTGAGTCTAGTTTTATTAGAGACAAACGGTATAGTCATTGAAGCTCTGTACAGGGAGATATCTGATTCGTAATACACAGAGGTCAGAGTAGTCGAACCCTAAAATAGGGGAGACTTTAACTAATAAAATGTACTAATTGGCCTGACCAAAAATTCTAGAAAAAAATTAGTAGATAGATATATGAGTCTAGTTTCAGGAAAATTTTCGGAATTATATTTCGAGTTTCGAAACTCGATATATGATTTTTAAAGAGACTGTGATGCAGTTAGCTAGCTTGTCTGGAAATTTTAAAATGAATTGTATGAGCTGTTTAAGTAATGAATGAAGTCCGTTAACACCTCGTGTTCGACTCCGGCAACGGTCTTGGGTACGGGGCGCTACATAGACACATCGTTGACAGGTTTACAAGAAACTCTTTTATGTTTTCCCTTAATACACACATCACAAACTTTATCTAAGTCAAAATCAATTTTCGGCAATCCTCTTACTAAGTCATTTTTAGCCAATTTGTACAATATGTTCATGCTAGCATGTCTTAATTTTCTATGCCATAACTAAGAGGTATTTTTATTCTTGGCCATAAAGCAAATGTTTGAGCCATGCAAGTTATATAGATGCACCATATAATTGTTTCCTATTTTATGACTATTAGAAAAAAAAATTTGGTTTGAAAACAGTTTTCTTGCACAGCGGAAAATTAAGATTTTGAAAACTGACCGGTTTCTGATATTTATAATAATAAACCTTAGCCTAATTTGTACCTATATTTTTGGATAAGTGAATCCTTGATGTTTTTCGAATTTCAACTAAATGATTTTTTTCACTATTCTCGTACCACGAACTGCTTTGAGTGTGGGCTCGAACCAATTGAATCAAAATATAGAACTAGAAAAGTTTTTCCTTTTGGGGTGAAAACAAAAGTTCTCTCTTCTTTAATGGAAACTGATAAAATTGTTATTCTAAATAATATGTTTATAAGTTGAGAATAAATTCTCTCTATTTTATTTTTCGGCAGAATAATAATCTTGCAAAAGTTGTGTTAATAGTTTTATCGATGCCATCTATTTATAGGAAGAGAATGTAGAACCCTTGTAGTGTTGTAGATGTTTATTTTAAATTGGAAAAAGAACATCCTACTTAGAGTAAGAGAGGGGTGAACGACTCACCCTTTTATTTCTACTAGGATTTCTACCCCATTCATGTTATATGAGGGGTTTTGGGCCTCTCTCACATCGGGTCCAATTACAAGTGCTTCTTAGGCCTTTTTGACCCAGTACTCTATAATGTGATGCAACCTAATTCATCTTTTATATTTCCTAAAATAAAATTTAATATTTACAAATGAAATATTTTCTCATCTCAATTTTACCCCCGATAAAATTTTGATGATTCTACCCCCGGTAAAATTTTGACAATTTTACCCCGATAAAATTTCCAGAAAATTTATTCGATATGTCATAACTCAACATGTTCACTATGACCAAATGGTTTATTTTCATTTCCAGGCTTCAAAACAGTCCAAAAATAAAAAATCATCCTTCCATCAATTTTTAAGTAATCTTATATAGAATTGCAAATTTCCATTTCCATTTCCATTTCCATTTTTGGAAACCTACATTCATTTTCAAATGATTCCATTCTCCATCTCAGAGAAAACTATAATCATTCCTAAATGTTTCTCATATTATTTTTTTATTCATTCCGTTCATTTATATTCAGACATGCAATTCATTTCTAGTTTCAAAGAGCTAGTGGAAGGACTGATTGGACATATGTGGCCTATTAATTATAAACTCATTTAGTCACGAATTTGTTCCACTATAGTATCGTGATTGAGCTGTCCTTAATGACAAAACATTACGAAAGCAACTACTCAGTGCTCGTCCAATTACTATGTCATAAGTTTGTTATCCTTATAAGATATCCTTGATTTATTTGGGATAATATTTTTTTCTCCCTACATGATTCTATTTTATCTCATGTTAACCATTACATCTTCCTTAATAAAAATTCAATCATTATCAACTAGTGATCAAGTCATCTATCAAGAAGACGTATGACTCGTGGCCACGTTTATTTTTCTTCAACCATGTAATGCCAATGAGAGGATATCATTTACCCATGTTTTGGGCTATGAATTCCACTGTTGTGAATGATGCTACATACTATAGAAGTCGTACACCCAATGCCATACAAATAATGCCTCCAAATTTTTAAGGCAAAAACAATAGCAGCAAGCTCTAGGTCGTGGGTTGGATAATTATTCTCGTAGGGCTTCAATTGCCGTGAAGCATAGGCTATCACCTTGCCATCTTACATAAGCACACAACCCAATCCATTTAAGGATGCATCACTGTAGACCACAAATTCTTTTCCCAATTCAGGTAGCACTAAAACAGGAGCTTCGGTCAGCAATGTCTTTAACTTCTCAAAACTTTGCTGACACTTATCTGTCCATTCAAACTTAACGTCTTTCTATAGCAGCTTCGTCATCTGAGTCGCTATCATGGAAAATCCTTTTACAAATCTTGGATAGTAATCGGCTAAGCCCAAAAAGCTTCTAACCTCGGTTACATTCTTAGGCGATTTCCATTCAACAATTGCAGAAATCTTACTTGGATCAACTCGGATGCCTTCACCCGAAACAATATGACCCAAAAATCCAACTTCCTGGAGCCAAAACTCACTCTTGCTAAACTTAGCATACAGTTGCTTTTCCCGCAAGCTCTGCAACACAATTCTCAGGTGCTTCGTATACTCTGTCTCATCTTTAGAGTAGATCAAAATGTAGTCAATAAACACAACGACAAACTTATCCAAATATGGCCAAAAGATTCGATTCATTAGATCCATAACCACAGCCGGTGCATTCGTCAGCCCAAACGGCATGACAAGAAATTCATAATGGCCATACCTCGTTCTAAAAGCTGTCTTGGGTACATCCGAGTCTTTAACTCGCAGCTGATAATAGCCAAACTTTAAGTCTATCTTAGAGAATATGGTGGCTCCTCTCAACTGGTCAAACAAATCATCGATCCTTGGCAAAGGATACTTATTCTTGATAGTCACCTTGTTCAGCTGCCGACAATCGATACATAACCTCATCAAACCATCTTTCTTCTTTACGAACAACACGGGGGCACCCCAAGGTGAAAAACTTGGCCTAGCAAATCCTTTATCCGTCAGCTCTTGCAACTGTGCTTTTAACTCCTTCAGCTCGGTAGGTGCCATTCCATACGGGGCAATAGAAATGAGAGTCATCCCTAGTACCAATTCAATACCAAACTCTATCTCCTTTTCAGGAGGCAATCCAAGTAATTCCTCCAGAAACACATCTGAAATACTTACATACTATTGGCATAGATTCAATCTTCAATTCAGTTTCTTTAGTGCTCAACACAAATGCAAGGTAAGCTTCGTATCCTTTCCTCATATATCTCTGGGCAACAATTACCATGATTACCACTGGCCACGAACCCAATTCCCTTGATTCGACCCGTAGAATCTTACCATCCGAGCATTTCAATTTAATATACTTACTACCATAATTTACAATTACATCATGTAAGGCTAACCAATCCATGCCCAGTATCACATTGAACTCCTCAAATGGTAACAACATAAGGTTAGCCGGAAAACAATGACCATGAATCGTCAAACGATAATTCTTACAGACTTTATCAACCAGGACTGATTTGCCTAATGGGTTCGACACTCTAATGATAAATTCCGTAAGTTCAATGGGTATCTTCATATTAGACACCAATCTCATGCAGATATATGAATGCGTCGACCCCGGGTCAATTAAAGCAACAACACTTGTATCCAAAAGAGAGAAAGTACCCGTAATAACATCAGGAGTAGCGGCTTCCTCTCGAGTACGTACCGCATACGTTCTTGTCGGGGCTCGAACCTCTGATTTTTTAGCGTCTTTAGTCACGACACAACTGCCACTAGCACTCCCAGGGTATCTCATAGGTTTACCTCGTAGAATGGGAGCACCCGACTTCAGAGTTATTTCTTCATTTTTTTCAGCTCGTTTCGGGCAGTCTCTGAGGAAGTGATCAAGGGAAGCACATCTGAAACACGCGTCGCTCTTCATTCAGCACTCTCTAAAGTGAAATTTGTTGTAGCTTTTACACTTCGGTTTTTGATCATCTACACTCCCCACACTAGTCACCATCGAGGAGGAAGACTTTTGACCTCGTCGTTTAGAGCTTCTCGATCTACCTGAATATCCCGCTGATGAAGTGTTGTGTTCATGCAGGCTCCTGGCCTTCTTCGTGGAGAACGAGAGTGTTTTACCGCTAGACCTCTTGCTCGCAACTTGAGCCTCTCTCTTAACTTGTTTTCTTTCATTATTAAGTTCCTCTGCCTTCTTGGCTCGATCGGCCAATGCGGCAAACTCTCGTATTTCTAAGATCCCAATCAACAATTTGATGTCCTCATTCAAGCCTTCCTTGAAGCGTTTACACATTTCTGATTCAGTTTGGACCCATTCAGTTGCGTATTGACTTAGTCATACGAACTCTCTCTCGTATTCCACTAGAGTCTTGTTACCTTGTTTGAGTTCCAGGAACTCCTTTCGCTTCGAGTCCAAAAATCGTTGGCTAATGTATTTCTTCCTAAATTTTGCTTGGAAGAAATCCCAAGTAATATTTTCTTTCGGCACTACCGAGCATACGGTCTTCCACCAATTGTATGCAGTGTCCCTCAAAAGAGACACAGCACACTCCAAACATTCCTCGGGTGTGACGACAAATCGTCTAGCACCCACATAGTATTTTCGAGCTACAACTCGGCTCTTTCAGCATCATCATCAACTTTCGCTCTAAATTCCTCAGCCCCATACTTTAGCTTATCTACGGGGGCCTTACCGACTCTTACCAGTGCCATACCTCGTGGCATATCCTCATCAGGTTGGTTAGGGGGCAGGAAAGGTGTTGTTATATTGGGGTGATTTCTTAGATAATCCCCAAACCATTCATCCATCATATCAAAGAAGGCAGCTTGGGCCTCTTCTCGGCCTTCTGACATCAGCCTTCTACTACTAGATACAACTTGTTGTACGGAAGCTGGAGCATGACTCTTGGCTCCCTCGGACTCATCTTGTGCTTGGTGGGAAGACATTCACTATATTCGAAATAGTTTAAACAATTAGGAGACGTCACACTATCAACATTCGAATAATGGCATGTATAGCGAACTTTAACATCTTCTACGGTAGTCCCAGAACCGACTAAATCGTAACTCTGATACCAATAAATGTAACACCCCTCACCCGTAACCGTTATCAAGATAGGGTTCAAGGTATTACCGAAACTTTACATTTAAAACATACTGAATCGACTCACCAGGTCTAGCTCAGATCTGAAACTTTCAAGCTTTCACATTCTATCCCTTAAATGGGCCTTCAAGGCCCTAAATATACATAAAGATAGTTCGGGATAGGACCGGGAACATTTAATAAATTTAAAAAAATTTCCTTATTTAGAAGTGTCACACGCCCGTGTATGAGGGGCCGTGTGGTCACCCACGCCCATGTGGCCTAGGGCACTTCCATGCCTTTAACCAGTGGGCAACACTAATTTTTAGGCACGGCCAAGACACACACCCGTGGGCTCACTCCGTGTCCAAAACGTGACCATTCTGTTAAATTAACACGGCCTAGACACACGCCTGTGTGTCCTACCCATGTGCTAGTTTGACTTAAAGTTTTAGGTGCAGGGGAGACACAGCCATACCACACGCCCATGGGGATGGACCATGTGTCACACACAACCTAGACACACCCCCGTGTATCTAACCATGTCGACCTTAATAGGCTATTTTCCAAGCCTTTAGTTACCCCTTTCTACTTATTTTTCTTAATAGATACCAAATTCAAAGTAAAACATGATTATACACTTGTAAATGATCTTGATGAAGTTAGTTGTATGGAAACCTCATATCATTGGTTTCATACAAAAAGGTTATTTCCCATCTAGTATTTATGGGTACTTATGTTATTGTAGCACATTCAAAATTTGGCTCGTTTTTGAACTCATTGCCAATTGTGGCAACCCATCATAGAAGAACATAAACATGCATATAAAGGCAGGTCATAGCCTACTTCCAAATATGCCAACTTCCATGGCCTTATACAAAAAGATGAATACATCTTTACATGCCTTCATTTGGCAATTCAAATGACACATATGACAAAATACTCAAAGCCCTATACGTGCCATCAACAAAGTAGAAGTGTCTTTATAACAAAGCTTGACTAGTTGATAGTGTGTTGCTTCTCCAACCGTCTTTCAATCCTTATGAGTTCTCGAGCTCTGTAAAACAGGGAAAAGAGAGGGGGTAAGCATTTTCATGCTTAGTAAGCTCGAATAACCGGAAAGCAAACTTACCGAGTAATTAGCATACATTCACACTTAAATCATGAAATCATCAATTATGAAATGATTTCCTATCACATGCACTCAATCAATAAGTCAGTCACATAACAAAACATCATGTAATTTATGTAGATGAGCTCATCATTCATCATCTTATTGACATACATCATATTAATCCCGTTGAGTTTCTAGGAAATCTTGATGGAATACCCATTATCCGTCAATTCTTACGAATGATCATTTCACATATATGCACTCCCGCGAACCTTACATCTCATGGCAAGATTACCAGTCCAGGCTAAATCTCTTATAGCGACAAACACATTTAATGAGCTCGGATCTGAATTACCAGTCTAGGCTAAATTCAAACCCTAATAGGATTACCCGTCCAGGCTAAATCCTCAATGCACATATATTCTTCGGGAGGCTTGATCATTCAAGGAACACCCATCTGGGCTAGATCCTTTCCATACTCGAGATCATGGATTACCCGTCCGGGCTAAATCCTTACTGTAACACATGCAGGATCTCTTTACACATATCAATGAGATTTTATCCATCGAATTCTCTTTGTCAACCTCATCCGAGACATTTTTCACATGTTACCATCAAATATATATTTCCATGATATTTCATGCTAATAATAAATGCAATCATCATGTATTCATAAATTATTCAATTATGCATATTAGGGGTTTATTTAAGTTATTCGAACTTACCTAGTATTCTTTTCAAGATTGTGTTTCGGTTATTCCGAAACCTTGCGTTTACCACAATCGACCTCCGGAATTTGTTCCTCGGGGTCTATAACAGCAAAAATTAACTCATTAATACCCCATATTATACATTTCAAATTTAATATCTACCCCGGTCCAAATGACCGTTTTGCCCCTAACTTTTGATATTTTTACGATATAGTCCCTAGGCTCGTATACTGAAACAAATGCACTTTCTATCTTACCCAAGTCTAGCAGTACACTTTTCCTTCCTATGGTAGCCCACATTACCCATTATTTTCTCATTTCTACCACACATTTACATCTTTTGCAAAATAGTCCCTATAAGGGTTTTTCATGAAAATCAACTAGGAAAAGATGTTTAATACACATTCATCTTTTATATTCCTCCATAATCCATCAAAATACAAGCAACTCATGCATGGATAAATTTTTAAACATGAACCCTAGCATGAAATATGGGTAGAAAAGGAGAGAGCAAGCTATCGAGATTTCAAAACTACATAGAGCATGAAAAACGGGGCTTGGGAGCACCTACTATTGAGCTTGGAAAGCTTGAAACCCTAGCTATGCAGAACCCCAAATTTTTGGTTGGATAAAGGAGAAAATAGCTGATTTTGGCTTGATTTTTCCCATTTTAATTCATTAAAATGACAAATGACCAAAATGCCCTTATGACCTTTCTTTAAAATTTCATCCATGCAAGGTCATTTTGGTTCAAAAATTTAGAATTTGGGAAAATTGCTCTCCAAGACCTTTTAATTCATAATCTAAAGCAATTTCATACAAATTGCTTCTAGAATCCAAGTTTTGCAATTTATTCAATTTAGTCCCTAATTTCCAATTGGACACCTTATACTTAGAATTTCTCCATAAAACTTTAACACATGCATATACTCATATTCTAGGCCTCATAATAATCATAAAATAAATATTTTGATGACTAATTTATGGTCCCGAAACCACTATTCTGACTAGGCCCTATTTCGGGATGTTACATTTCTCCCCCCTTAGGAACTTTCATCCTCGAAAGTCTTACCAGAAAACAGATTCGGATATTGACTTCTCATTGTTTCTTCTAGCTCTCATGTGGCCTCTTCTACACCATGTCGATGCCATAAAACTTTTACAAGACCCAGATCTTTATTTCTCAACTGTTTAACTTCACGAGCCAATATCTTAACCGGTTCCTCTCCATAAGTCATGTCCAGTTGAATTTCAATCTCAGTCGGCGAAATCACATGAGAAGGGTTTGATTGGTATCTCCTTAACATGGATACATGGAACACGTCATGAATCTTTTTCAGTTCGGGTGGCAACGCCAAACGATAGGCTAATGGTCCAACTCTTTCGGTAATCTCATACGGTCCGATAAATCGTGGACTCAGTTTACCTTTCCGACCAAATCTCAATACTTTTTTCCATGGAGATACTTTCAAGAATACTCTATCTCCAACTTGAAACTCAATTTCCTTTCTTTTCAGATCAGCATAAGACTTTTGCCTATTTGATGCCGCTTTTAAATAATCTCGTATCACTTTAACTTTTTCTTCAGTTTCTTTGATCAGATCAACTCCATGAATCTAATTTTCCTTGAGTTCTGTCTAGTACAATGGAGTTCGGCACTTCCTACCATACAAGGCCTTATAAGGTGTCATCTTCAAACTTGTTTGGAAACTATTATTGTAGGAAAATTCTACCAATTGCAGGTATTTTTCCCAAGTATCCTGAAATTCGAGGATGAAACAACACAACATGTCCTCAAGAATCTGAATCATCCGCTCAGACTGACCATCAGTTTGAGGATGAAAAGTTGTGCTAAAACTCAACTTCGTACCTAAGGCTTCTTGTAACTTCTTCTAGAATCTCGAAGTGAACCTCGGGTCTCTGTCTGAAATAATCGACAGTGGTATTCCGTGCAATCTTACTATCTCAGAAATGTACAAATCGGCCAATCTATCAAGAGAATAATCCGTCCTTACCAGAATGAAATGAGCCAACTTCGTCAATTTATCCACTATAACCCATATGGCATCTTTCTTTTTCGGAGTCATAGGTAGTCCTGTCACGAAGTCCATGGTAACTCTGTCCCACTTCCATACGGGTACCATTACAGGCTATAACAAACCTGAAGGCACTTGATGTTTAGCTTTAACTTGCTGACATACCAGGCATTTCGATACAAATTTAGAAACATCTCTTTTCATACCGCTCCACCAGTACATTTTCTTTAAATCGTTGTACATCTTGGTACTTCCCGGGTGAATAAACAAACGACTGTTATGTGCTTCTTGCAAAATCTTCCGAATAAGTTCATTGTCTTTGGGTACACAAACCCTATCTTTAAACATCAAACACCCATTGGGACTGATTCGAAAATCTGACTCAACACCAGACTCACATTGAGCCCTTTTTGCCTGCAAGTCGTCATCATTAAGCTGAGCATCATGAATTTCCTGCAAAAATGTCGGCCTAGCCTCTAACTCGGCCAAAACTGAACCATCATCAAGCAATGTCAAACGAGTATCCATGGCTATCAAAGTATACAGGGAATTTCTACTCAATGCATCGGCGACCATATTTGCCTTTCCCGAGTGATAGTCGATATTCAGATCATAATCCTCACGAATGATCATTTCACTTATATGCACTCCCGCGAACCTCACATCTCATGGCAATATTACCAGTCCAGTCTAAATCCCTTATAGTGAAAAACACCCTTAATGAGCTCGGATCTGAATTACCAGTCCAGGCTAAATTCAGACCCTAATAAGATTACCCGTCCGGGCTAAATCCTCAATGCACATATATTCTTCGGGAGGCTCGATCATTCAAGGAACACCAGCCCAGGCTAGATCCTTTCCATACTCGAGATCAGGGATTACTCGTCCGGGCTAAATCCTTACTGCAACACATGCAGGATCTCTTTACACATATCAATGAGATTTTATCCATCGAATTCCCTTTGTCAACCTCATTCGAGACATTTTTCACATGTTACCATCAAATATACATTTCCATGATATTTCATGCTAATAATAAATGCAATCATCATGTATTCATAAATCATTCAATTATGCATATTAGGGGTTTACTTTAAGTTATCCGAACTTACCTAGTATTCTTTTCAAGATTGTGTTTCGGTTATTCCGAAACCTTGCGTTTACCACAATCGACCTCCAGAATTTGCTCCTCGGGGTCTATAACAGCAAAAATTAACTCATTAATACCCAAATTATACATTTCAACTTTAATATCTACCTCGGTCCAAATGACCGTTTTGCCCCTAACATTTGATATTTTTACGATATAGTCCCTAGGCTCGTATAATGAAACAAATGCACTTCCTATCTTACCCAAGTCTAGCCGAACACTTTTCCTTCTTATGGTAGCCCACATTACCCATTATTTTCTCATTTCTACCACACATTTACATCTTTTGCAAAATAGTCCCTATAAGGGTTTTTCATGAAAATCAACTAGGAAAAGATGTTTAATACACATTCATCTTTCATATTCCTCCATAATCCATCAAAATACAAGCAAAACATGCATGGGAAAATTTTTAAACGTGAACCCTAGCATGAAATATGGGTAGAAATGGAGAGAGCAAGCTACCGAGATTTCAAAAATACATAGAACATGAAAAACGGGGCTTGGGAGCACTTACTATTGAGCTTGGAAAGCTTGAAACCCTAGCTATGGAGAACCCCAAATTTTAGGCTGGATGAAGGAGCAAATGGCTGATTTTGGCTTGATTTTTCCCATTTTAATTCATTAAAATGACAAATGACCAAAATGCCTTTATGCCCTTTCTTTAAAATTTCATCCATGCAAGCCCATTTTTGTCCAAAAATTTAGAATTTGGGAAAATTGCTCTCCAAGACCTTCTAATTCATAATCTAAAGCAATTTCATACAAATTGCTTCTAGAATCCAAGTTTTGCAATTTATTCAATTTAGTCCCTAATTTCCAATTGGACACATTATACTTAGAATTTCTTCATAAAACTTTAACACATGCATATACTGATATTTTAGGCCTCATAATAATCATAAAATAAATATTTTGATGTCAGATTTGTGCTCCCGAAACCATTATTTTGACTAGGCCCTATTTCGAAATGTTACACAAGGTATCGTTCACCTTGAAGCATTGCTCCTCTCTCTACAAACATAGAATTAAGATTTGATTTTTCGTACCTAAATTCTTTTAAGTCCATAAGCATTAGTTCCTATAATTCTGGTCCTCTTGGGTATCCATTTAGAAAGGATATCCCTTCCTTTAGTAGTACTAAATAATTTAGGGACCTATACACTTTTAACAAGTTTTCCCTTATAGATTTTTTAGGGACCTCTATGTTTATAACAATTAAACTTGATTTAACGAAGTTTTATTCTGAATTTTTTCCTTTTTCAGATATCTTTGGAAAAACTTTGTTAGAATAAGCTTTTTTCTTTCTAAGCAACTCAAGTTGCTTTTCATGATCTTCATAAACTTTTAAAAGTAAATTATGAAAGTCTAAATTCTTTGTAAAAACCAGTTTTTCAGTGGTGTCAGAAATAGTGGTTTCAAAACCACAAATTTGACGAGTAAGTTCGTAAAATATTATTATTTAATATTTACGAGTCAATTATGATATTATATTGAATTTTGATTTGATATTTTTGGTAATTGAATGAATATTTAAATACAAGTGGGCTATCCCTAAAGTCAAGTGGTTTTAGAAAATGAGATTTCAGGACCTCTTTTTTGTAAATCGATCCTATAAATATTTTTATTAAATATTTACGGAGTGATTTTATAGGTATATTAAAATTCGGTTAGAAAATTTTAACATTTAGATAGGTAATTAAGTAAAAAGGACTAAATAGTAAAAGTTGTAAAAGTTAATCTTTATAAGTTTAAAAGGGTTAATTGATTAAAAAAACATAGTTGAATGGATTTATATGGTAATTTAACCATACTTAAAATGTTGGACGATATGTATATATGCTTTAGTTTAAAAATATGTAAATTAATGGTGTTTTGGTAATTAAATAAAAAGATAAAGTAAGATCAAATAATTTAAAAAATACCATCTTCTTCATTTTTCATTGTAGATGACTGAAACTCCACGTTTGAATAGTTTGAAGGTTCAGCAAAGCAACCATCTTGCATGTGAATTGATTTTAAGTTTGTTTTTAATTATTTTTATGTTTTTGAGATTGTTCCAATTAAGTCTAGTTAAATCTATTTTCGATTTCAAATTGTCAAAGATTTTAAAACTTGTTATTGATGAATATTAGATGTTTTGATAGAAATTGTTATTAGATTTGGAAGCTATGAAATTAAGGACTATTTGATTAAGTAAATTTTGTTCATTTTTTATTTAGGGACTAAGTTGTTAAAATAGTAAAAATTCTTGGAATTATTGTGAAATTGTGCTAAATGTTGACTGAATAGGGGCTATATAGAATTTGGATAGCATGGGTTTTGATTAAATGTGGTTAATTTATAAATTTTGGGTTTAGGGACTAAATTGTAAAAAAAAGTAATGTTTAAGGGTATTTTTTAAATTTATATTAAAAGGGATTATAAGTTTAAGTTTAATTATTTGAGATGTTTGAATTGATTAATTGAACAAAAACTATTATTTAGATTAAGAAACTAAACAATCGGATTCAAATTATGGAAAAGCTAAATTAATGGGTTAATTGTCGGCCTAGTTTTCACAACCATTTTTGTCTAGGTAAGTTCATACTATCTTTCGTAATTATAATTTGTTATTAATTGCTGTTAATTAATTGTATATAAACTACTAAAATTGGTAATCAAACTATGTGGTAATAAATCAAATTCTGAGATAATTCCGATGGACCGAGTAAAAGTCTCATACACAAGGTTTTTGTATGATTCCCATTCCAGACCGAGCTCCAACATTTTTTGCAGACTTAGATATACATTTGACACAAATTTAGGTTGGAATGGTAATTCATTGCCGTTTTAAAGGTTTAGCTTGGACTGGTAACCTTACATGTATACATAGTCTGGCCAGGCTATTTTTCTGTATTGTTACTAGTTTAGCCCAGACAGGTAACCTAACACATATATTTCTGTATCTGATTAGCTCATACAAGCATCATCTATTTCCCAGATTTGTGTATTGATTTCTTTTACAAAGTTCTATCAGAAAAATAAATGATGTACAATGCTAAATTGTTTTATTAAAGTCAACAAAATTATGAATTATGAATATATGTATAATTGTTGTTTACTAACTTGGAATTGTTGAATAATGTTGTGGTAAGGTTGATACTTGAAATGGCTATATGTAAATTGATTTATGTAAGGAACATTTATGAAATGGCTATATGGTATCAAGCTTTGAATAGAATGTATCACATATTATAAATTGAAAGGGGTGATTGAATTGCAATTGATATTTATGAACATTATATGATATGACATGTTTCAAGTTTTTATATATGTAAAATGAAAAAAAATATATGCTTAGCTACATAGAATCAATCATTGAAAGGAGAAATTGTATAATAAACTGGAATGTGATTTACCATTTGAATATGAGTTGCATGAATTGATTGGTAAATATGCTATTTTAATGTTTTTGCTATAGTATGCTCAAGTTTCATTCATATATATGAACTCACTAACTTGTGAGATTTGTTGTGTGTGTAGGAAATGAATGAATTCATAAGCTTGTTAATGAAATTGTGCATGAAATGTGCAAAATGATTCAAATTCGGTAAGTTTAAGTTTCTGTTATATACGAGCTTACTAAGCATTGGTTTGCATATGTCTGTTGTTTCTTTCTTTGTAGATCATTGGAAATCTCAATCGGTTAAAAGTTCAAGTCAGAGCATAAACACTATCTGTTCCTAAATGGGAAGAAGTTTTGATCATTTTGAAGCAGTGTTATAAATGGCATGTACTAGGAGTTTTAAATTTAATGGTTTATAATGATGTTTTTTTAAGCTTTGGTTAAGTAAAGTTTGATGATGTTTATATATTTGGTATTTTGGCTTATGTATGTTCATATAAGTGTTTTGGTTGTTTGTTCATGCCTTATGAAAGTGTTGATGATATGGTAAAATAGATATGTTGAAATGAATGAATTGGTATGTTGGTATATCTTTAAGGCAGTACCTTAAGATGATTGAATGTGTGTTTAGTTTGTGTATGAAATGTAGTGCCAATGAGGGCATATTGGTTAGGCACTTAGGTTGAATGTTTTGGTATGTTTTAAGCTTGTTTGAATGTGTTTTAAAGGTATGAAAATGGTTGATTTTGGTTGGATTGGCACCTAAGGAATAAGAAATGTTTTGGCTTATTTTCGAAGTGATTTTAGGTGCACACAACCTGGGACACATGCTGTCACACGGTTACTCCACATGACTATATGGCTTATTCAATTTTGGTATAGGTTTTTCCCACACGATCTCAGGTTGTTACACTTCCACGTGACCCTATTTCGAATTACACACGGCCGGGCACATGGGCTGATGACATGGCCATGTTACCCTATTTTTTATCTATACACAGTTTGGACATACAGCCATGTTCCTGAGTCACATGGCCTAAGCTCTGTCACACAGCTTGGCCACACGACCGTGTGACCTCTAAATTCAAAATTTTTACATTTTTTTACTTTATTTCAAATTAGTCCCTAAGTGTTTTTAAATTAATTTTTAGGTTCCATAAGCTCGATATAAGGCTTGTAATTTTATTTATGCTGTGAATGATTATGGGTTTTAAATATTTGTTATTTAAATTAATAGATGTATGATTTTATGTTATCATTTGTTTCATTATGTGTCGTAATACTCTATAACCCTAATCCAACGATGGAGACGAGTTAGAGGTGTTACATTATTTTTCTCAAAATCATTAATGATAGCTTGCATGTCACTTACTTTCTTTTCAAGCTCATTGATAGCTTTGGAGAGTAAGTCATTTTCAGTTTTTAATTTTGAAATATTTTCCCTATATTTTGAAATCATGACTTCAAACTTTAAGCCTAATTCATCACAGGCATCTTGTAACTCATTAAAACAATAAGGAATTGAGCTAGATAAGTTACAAGTTACCTTAGAATCTTCTATGGCCATGAGGCAAAGGTTGGCTACTTCTTGCTCTTCTTCATCGAAAGAGTCTTCATCATTCCAAGTAACCATATTGGCCTTGTGTTTTTGTTTGCTAGACTCTTTTTTTTTCCATTGGGGATAATCAAACTTGATATGTCCCAGTATCTTGCACTTATAGAAAATTATGGCATCCTTCTCCTTAGTAGATTCAAGCTTTAACCCTTCTTTTCTTTGAAATCTTCTCTCCTTGTTCGATTTCATAAATCTCTTAAATATTTTAGCAAACATTGTCATTTCGTTGTCTTCATTGCTTGATTCACTTTCTTTGATTGATGTGGATTTGAGGGCAATGCTAATCTTTTTCTTCTCAACCTTCTCTTCTTCTACCCTTCCTTGAGTATCATCTAATGAGTAAAGAACCGATTAGCTCGTCTAGTGAAAAGGCCTCCAAATTTTGTGCTTCTTCTATAGTGGTTACCTTAGCTTCCCAAGACTTTGGCAAGCTTTTAATCATTTTCCTTATGACTTTTTCATTGAGGTATGTCTTCCAATAGGATTTAAGCCAATTGATGATGATGGTGAATCTATTGAACATTGCTTTAATATCCTCCTTGGGCTTCATTTTGAAAGTTTCATAATTGAGGGAAAGAATTCTCACTTTTGATTATTAACTTGGCTTGTACCCTCATGAATGACTTCTAGTTTGTCCCATATCTCATTTTCATTGGAACAAGATGATACTCTACTATATTAATCAGGACCAAGTGCACAAAATAATGTATACATGGCCTTAGCATTTAATTGAATACTCCTATATTTCTTATTCTATTTTTTCTTGCTTTTAGGCACCGAGAGCTCTCTTTCTTACTTTAGAGGGATGGAAGGACCATCCATGATGATATCCTAAGTCGCATAGTCGTTGGCTTGAATAAATAGCATCATCCTAGTCTTCCAATATGAGTAGTTGGCTCTATTGATGTTTGAAGGCTTGGAGATAGATTGAGATTCACCAAAGAAAACTGAACTGGAAGTGGATGTCATTGTTATAGAGAATGTTGATGATTATTTGAGCTTCTTTGAGAATATTCTCTTGGTTGTTAAATTGTCTTTAGAGACTAGCTCTGATAAAGGAGGGTGAATTACCCTTTAAAAATTGTGGAAGCAAATGAGAAATGTGAAACAATGAACACAATAACTTGGAGTGGTTTGGCCCCAATTGCCTACTCTACTACCTCAATTATCCACAACTAAGGATTTTCTCAAATTCACTAATTTAATAAATCTTTGAGGACAAGGTTTAACATTACAACTCCCTTAATATTTCTACCCAAATCTTAAGATACAAACCCTCTCAAAAGAGCAAACAAAAATGGAAAATAAGAAGTAATTGTTACAATATTAGGATGTTTGCCAACTAAGCACTAATGCAAAGAAAAACACTTGAGATGATAGAAAAACAATAAATGCTCACAAGTGTATACAAGCAAAATATGAAGAATTTAAGCACAAAGGTTGATAGGATAGCTTTTTGATCTTTTTGCATTTTCTTCTTGTTGTTGAACCTTTTGAAGATGGTATTTATACTTCCAAACTTACTTCCAACCATTGTGGTTGTTGTGGAATTGAATAGAGCCATTGGGATATAAAAGACCAAAATATTAATGTCACCTGAAACAAAAGGTATCAATGCTTTTGATTGGTATCGATACTTAAAGCATTTAATGTCCAAGTTAGTGATCGTTGACCCTTTTTCACATTGATATCTAAAGAAATGTATTGATACCTGATTAAAAGTATCGATAAATTTTTACATTTATCGATACTAGGGTAACTTTTTGAATAATTTTCAAAACATTGAACCTTAAAATCATATCAATACCAAAGCAGGGTATCGATAAATTTTTTATAGGTATCAATACTTAATTACAAGTATCGATACTTAATACTTTTGCTCAATTTCCCCCCGAAGTCAAAATGTCAATTTTGTATCGATACTGAAAAAAGGTATCAATAAAAAAATCATGGTATCGATACTTAATGAAAAGTATGGATATTTTTACTTTGATAAAAAAATTTCCAAAATGGCATTTTCATATCGATAACAGGCATAGGTATTGATAAAAATGTCTAGGTACCGATACTTATTGAAAAATATCGATACTTGTTATTTTTGCTCAATGTTTCCAAACTTCAAAGCTTAAAAACAATTTTATAAGTATTAGAGAGCATTTTTTCACTTGTTCTAAACTGTTTTAAAATTTTCTAAAGTATTTGTGACACCCCTAATGTGACCCTAGTCGGAAAGTGGTTTCGGGACCACAAAATCGAGTCATAAAAATAATTAACCGTCATACTTAATGCTTATTATATGTATATATGCATGTGTGAAAATTTCATGTTTGAATTTTGTTAATTGAAAGTGAATTTTATTAAATAGGATTTATGTGTGACACCTTTGAAATGTGATAGGTTAATCTATAAGGATCTATTAATGCATGTTAGGAAATGCTTGTACTTGCATGTCAAATTACCCAAAATGTTAGGTAGTGGCCGGCCATGCTATGCGTTAAAACATACTATAAACATTTTGTGTTAAAATGTTGTGTGAGAAATAATAAAATACTAGTTAATGGGAGGAGAAACCAAAGTTGTCTCACCCTTGCTTCTCCATTGCCGTGACTTGAGGGAGAAAGAAGAAAGTTGGGTTGCTTTAATTTTTGGCTTAGAAGATGGCTAGAAGGAGGAAAAACTATGATTTTAGCTAGTTAGGTAGCTGAAATTTCAAGTAACTCGGTAATCCATCGAAGAAGAAGAAGAGGGCTGCAACAAAAAGAAAAATGGAGACAGTTTGCATGTTGAAGAAAACTAAGGATTTAGCTTGTTTAAGAGTTGTATCCTAAGTTGGTAAGCTTTCTAAGCTCCCCTCTATCTTTAACTTTGTTGTAAAGAAAAATGATGATGGATTGTGGTTGGAAGGCATGAATGCGGGTTGTAGAAAAGAAAAGCTCTTTGATTAGTTGTAAAAATTACTACTGTCCAATTTTGTGCCTTCGTTATGCTGTCCAAAATTTGAACAAATTAATGGTTCTATTTTCATGCCGATTAGGGGTTGATAAATTGAGTCTAATAGCTAAAATATTATGTTATTCTTACTAAGTTTCAGTTGTTAGTAGTGACGTAACAATTTGACAATTAAATGCATAAATGACTGCTGGAAACTGCAGCTTGAAAACAAATTGTTCCAGCATGTAAATGCTGATTTGAATGTGCTGTAATATGTGGAGGAATTGGTCTGCTGCATGTTTGAAATAAAAGAAAACAATGGTTGTTAAATATTAGTTTTTGTTGCTAATCGAATGGGTTTAATTCATTGTTCAAGGGGCTATAAATTGGTGTTAATTAAGCTATTCGGATGGTCTAATAAAACAGCCTGAATGTTAAATAATACTTGCTGTCCAGATTGAAATTATGCTAGAAGGTTGAACAATTGTTGTTCAAATGGAATTTTGGAGTGTTTAATGGACTCCATGTTGCTAAAATTTACATGAATAGAAATTTCTAAGCTTAAATTGTAAGAATTTGAGTTGCGTGGTTTAAATTGTCAAAGATGCATTTGGCAATTGATTATAATTTGTTAAAGGGTGTAAAGTATTGATAGTCCTAAATGGTACATAGTTAAATGAAGATGGAAGCTTGATAAACTTTTATTTAGAATGGAAGTAGGAGAAATGTGTATTCGGCCATGTTGTGATGAGTTGAATTTGAATGGTTGATGCCTTAGTTTATAAATGGTCATTAGATGAGTTTTAAACTTGTTAAAGTTTGATAATTTGGGGGTGTTAAGTTGGGGAAAACATGTAATAAAAATGGGTTGATAATGTTTGTTTGTTAATTGATGTTTGCACCTTAAATAGTTGAAATAAAGCTTGCCGATTATGATTAAATGTTTAAATTGTAATGGTCATATATAGGTATATATATATGCCTTATGTATGCACCATGTACACATAAGGACATTCGGCAATATGATTAAATTCATGTATAAGAAAGCATGATAAATTAAGTGACTCCTTGCTTGTGAATGTGAATTAGATATAAATTAAATAAGCATGAAATCGAGTCATGGCATGTTTTATTAAATATGATACATATTGAAATCTATTGTTTTAGATATAGATTAAATGATAAGTGATTGTCAAATGTGATTGTTAAGTGAATAATATTAGTTAAGTACTTAAGCAAATCTATTGTTTTACTTAAGCTTAAGAACAAAGAGGATCAAAGTCGGATAGGGGAAAAGAGAAAGTAAACGAATAGCCGTGGATATCTAGTCGTCGACCACTTCCGAGGTAAGTTTTAAGTGATTAAACGTTGAGTAAATTCAATCATAATAGGACATAATGAGTTGATTTAACAATATATGATGTGGCCATGATATGTCTTAAACTCAAATGGTAAGTTCATAAGTGTTTGGACTTGGAAATTTAAGAGCAAATTGTAATAATTTGCTTAGGACAGCAGCAGTAACGTGATTTTAGAAAATCACTATAAATTGTTGGTGTGGAATTATAGGCTGAATAAAATATGTAATCAAAGCTTAATTAGTCTAGTTTCTTATAAAAGAGACCGTGTAAGCAAAGAAATTTCCTATAAAGAGATATTTGAAGTTGTGTGAGACAGTGTCAGAATGACTCCGAAATCCCCTGTTCTGTTTTTAGAAAATCATTATAATTTGTAAAAAAATGGTTATAAGATAAAATTTATATGCTTAGACTCCTTAATGAGTCTGGTTTCAAATTAAATCAAATAGAACATATTTTTAATTCTGTACAATGAGAAATTTGATTCGGAGTGAAGAGTGGTCAGATTAGTCAAACAGTGAAACAGGGGAAACTTTAAGAAAAATCTGGTATTGATTGGCCAAACCTAAAATTCTTAAAATTTTATGGATGGAAGATATATGAGTCTATATTCAGGGAAAATTAACGGCAATTTATTTTGAGTTTTTTAGCTCCAGTTATAAATAATTTAGTGACTATTGCTCAGGAAAACAGCTTGTAGTGAATATGTGAATTTGTTGTAAACATTGATGAAACTATTTGAGTTGCTTATAAGCTATTGCTGAAATTGATGCACAAGATAAATATATGTATATGTGGTAAAGCCGAATGGCTAATGTGAAATATATATGAGATATGTATATGTGGTAAAGCCGAATGGCTAGTGTGAAATATGTATGAGATATGTATATGTGGTAAAGCCGAACGGCTAATGTGAAATATGTATGAGATATGTATATGTGGTAAAGCCGAATGGCTAATGTGAAATATATATATGAGATATGTATATGTGGTAAAGTCGAATGGCTAGTGTAAAATATGTATGAGATATGTATATGTGGTAAAGCCGAATGGCTAGTGTGAAATATGTAGGAGATGTGTGTATATTGTGGCCGAATGACCAAATGTGAAAGGTGTGTATTATTAGATATTTGATGAGGCAAATGAATTACAAATATGACAGTCGATGTGAATGTTGTAACATGTGATTAAATGTACATGAAACTTGGAAATATATTCCGGATAAGACCCGATGACTACGTGTGGAGATTATGTCCGGGTAAGACCCGATGACTACGTGTGGAGATTTTGTCCAGGTAAGACCCGATAACTTCATGTGGAGATTTCATCTGAGCTAAAGGTCTCGTCGATAATCCAGTAGAGGTTAAAGCTATAAGACTTCGTAATAAGAATTGCTTATAAATATATTCAATGCGAAAGGTTAAACAGGTATGTACTCCAAGTTTATATGTGAGCTTGATTTGAACTAAATCATAAGGTAGTTATGTGATGCATACGTGAGCAATCTATGAGACTATTCCTATGATTATGTGACATCGGATCAGTGTGAGAGGTTATGTGAAATTATACAATATATCTATGTCACATGAGCTCACTTTTATGTGAAAGTTTATCTGCCTATTGTATATGATGAGATGTGCATATTCGGTAAAGGGATGGTATGCCCGAAGGAAGAGTGAATAAAAATACGAACAACTATGTTATAATTTGATTGTTATCTGTTGACACTGCTTAAAACTTACTAAGCATTGTAATGCTTACTCCGTTTACTTTGTTTCCTCTGTTTTATAGATCTCATTTCGAAGCTATAGGCTCGGGGATCGTCAGCAACTAGTCACACTATCACTATCCACTGTTTGGTACTACTATGTTTTGGATTATCTTATGGCATGTATAGAATAGACTAGTAGAGGGAGGATATTTTGGTTAATGTATATAAGCAATGCGAAAATGGCATCTTTTGAATGTGTACTTATAGAAGTTTAAATCTGTATCCCTGACTGTCTTTAGTACTTATCTAAAGGAATGTTCAAAAAAAAATTACTGTTCTGATATGAGTTTCAAGTCCGGTAATGCCCCTTTACCTATTCCGGCGACGGATACGGGATTGGGGTGTTACAGTATTTTCCAAGTGTTCAAAGTGTTTGAGAAATCTTGACTTTGAACTTCATTAAGTCATTGTTCAAAAAGATTATATTTGTTATATCAAAATGTTTTATCCAAAAAAGATTGGTTTAACAATTTACCTATGTCTCGGGTTATAAATTTCACTGTTGTGAATGATGCTATAGACTGCAGATGTAACACCCCAAACCCGGTCCAGACGTTATGGCCGAATCTGACGTGCCACATAAAAGTCTAAAAATCCATGATTCATTTTAGTGTTTAAAAACTGACTTTTGTTAAGCTAACAAAGTGAATGGAAGCTGGGCACCAGGTAGGAATCCGTAACAGAGGAGGTGAGCCATGAAGGCTGCTTAAATACCAAGCTCTTCGGTTGGATCCAATCCTAGACATGCCCACAACCATTGCCACACTTGGTTATATCGAGTTGAAATTTACTTAAGTTGGTATCTTTGATAAATCGGATAATCGTGGCGTTGTGTTATTTTGAAATCAAGTATTGTTTTGAAAACACGTCCTAAGTCTAGCCCATTTATTATCAACCAGATTAAAGTTATTAAAAATTAAATAATCCCAGAAAAGAAGAAAATAAAGTTAAAATGGTCTTATTACAACCCAAAAATAAATAATAAATAAGGTAAACTTAAGAAAACCAATCACTTATTCAAAAGCCCAAAAACGATCACTGTGGCCACTCTGAATCCCTCCGGCTCCAAGTCAAATCAAGGCCCACCTGTAAGGTTAAGGAAAGGGGGTGAGTTTGGAAACTCAATGTGCAACAAGCCCTTTCCAGAGCCTAAAACAATATCAACCTGCTGGGCCTAAGCCCAAATCCAATCTCAACATATACTGGGTCGAAGCCTCTTCATTTACCATATTGCATAACACTGGGCCGACGCCTTTTCATGTTTCATATTACTGGGCCGAAGCCTTTACTGTAAACGGTATGGCCCATAGGCCCATTTCACTATCACATGTAATGCCAATGAAAGAATGCAAGCCCATTTGGGGAGACTACTCGACCCACCATCTGCTACTCTCCACCCGTACCAACAAGCTCTCCATGTGGGGAATAACTCAACCAACCAAGCCAAAACTCTCCACTGGTAGTATAGCTGCTTTATCATATAACTGGAGGCCTAGCCTCTTTTAATAACTAGGGCAAAAGCCCTTTTCGGTAAACTGGGGCATGAGCCCTTTTCGGTAAACTGGGGCATAAGCCCTTTTGCACTTCCTCCATCCATATAAAAACCCAACCCAATGCATTTATGAATACATCATGTGCATATCATACATATCATGTGCATATCGTACATATCATGTAAATATCATATCAATCAGGTATACCAAAATCCCATGTATCAAATTTATAATTAAACCCTGGGGTATAATGGTCATTTTTACCTAGGGGCAAAACAGTCATTTTCATATTATAAAGATAATTTCATAATTTTACCAAATATTAGGGTTTTCCATGTTCATTAATAGTTACTAACAATTCATGTGTTTAAACAGCGATTCTGGCCCATTTTTAGCAAAACCGAGTTATTGGCCTAAAACCTCTAATGGGCCCTACATAGCCGATTTAGTCATCTAGGCCCGTTTAGCCTATATTCCATAATGGTATTACCAGTCTTAATGTGCAATTTAACAGGATTTCATTTCCTACCAAATTTACCCAAATGGGCCCGTAAGCCCATTGGGCCCGATTTTAGCCTCTCGAAGCCCAACATACCGTGATGCCAAAAATCGTGCTCTTACCTTTTCCAACGTTCCCGATCATCAACTTAGAGAAATTTAACTAACCAATGAGCATTCGCTTGCTCACAAGTCCTCGAAATGCTAGAATTTCGGCATTTCGGCTTTTCGGCATTTATCGATTTAAGCTATGAAAGAAGGTTCGTTACACACCTGATTTGCGATATTCCTCAACGAGATCTCCTACACGATTTCTCCTATAATCAACCGCTTATGGATCAGCTCACAATAATTAAACCAAAACGAGAACCATCTATTATCAACACTTACACATTCGGCCACCATCCATAATGGCCTTAGAATCCATACCTTTGCCGAAGTTGATGACTAGATTTAGTCACTCCAATGATTCGAGCTAATCCAAGTCGACACTCTGCCTTGCTGCTCCTCCACTATACAAACCATAAAAAGATCAAAAGAAAAACCCAATAAGGCCTATACCCACATTCGGCAACCTCCCTAAACTATAGAGGTTTCGGCTTTTGTCAACAGTTACTATTAAAATCGCTTTAGAGTACGAACACTTACCCCAATCTCTCTTCTTGAATCCGTTTAAGCCTAGAAGATAAGGGAATTGACCACCAAAAAGTGAAAAGAAAAAGAGGGTTGCTGGTCAACAAAGAATCGACACCACCTAGCTTCACAGATTTCAACTTTTGCGGTATTTCGGCAGAAGTGGAGGTAGGGGAAGGAACAATAGATGAATGGAGGGAAGTAGTGGGCTGGTTTGGAAGAAGGAAAAGGAAGAAAAGATGAAAGGAAGGGTGGTAGATTCGGCTAGGGAAGAAGAAAGAAGAAAAAGAAGACTAATCCTATGGTTACAAAGAAGAAAACAGCACAACAAGTACCCAAGTGCCAAACATCCCTAACTAAAACCCCCTGCCTAAATCCCCTCAAATTGGCTAACTCTATCCTCCTCTCAAATCCCTAAAATCTCTCCCCTTATCCCTCCTTAATCCATGCATTTGACTGTTTCAAACTCTCTCCCACAGAGTTTCAATCAACTACAACTTCTGCATGCTCAAAGCATAAAAATTATTATCATATTTGCCATCACAGGGAATCGATCCCAGGTCTTCCCCCAACCACTTACATGCCACCTTTATAGCTCCTGTGACAGCCCAAAATTGACCCTAGTCGGGAAGTGGTTTCGGGACCGCTAAACCGAGTCACCGAAAGGTTTGAATGTGATGTTTATTGTCTAGAATATGTAATCATGAATGTGTGAAAATTTCAAGCTTCGATTTAGTCGATTGCATGTGAATTTAGTCAATAGGACTTATATGAGAAAATTTTAAAATGTGATAGGTCAATGCATGAGGACCTATTAGTGCATGTGGAAGAAAAAGGGGACTTGCATGTCAAAGTGCCCAATTCTTGATAAGTGGCCGGCCAAGCATGACTCCATTCCTCCAAGTTTACGTTGTTTATTATTTAATATTGGTAAGTAAATTAAAATAAATTAAAGAAAGGAATTAAAAAGGAAGAGATGAATAAAATAAGGAGGGAAGAGGGAGTGTTCATCTTTTTTTTTCTTTGGCTATTGCCGTGAGTGAGGAGAAGGAAGGGAGATTTGGTTATTGGATTTTGGCTTGGAAGATGGCTAGAATGAGGTATGTATTGAATGATTCTTGAAAATCTATGCATGTTTGAGATGGTTAGTTCAAATTCTACTCATCCTATAGATTAGACTTAGGATTTTGAGGTTGAAATTCGGCCAAGAAGCTTGAAACTCTTAGTAGATGTGTTAATGTCATTAAAATGGATAGTAATGTAGGATATGGTGAGTGGTTAATTGCTTTTAACTTGAAAGTTGAGGTTAAAGGGGTTAAGTGATTGCCGAATCTAATTTAGGGGTGGAGGATTGTGTTCATGTTATATTGGATAGGTAGAGGTTGTAATGAGGTTGAAATTGTTGAATTGTTAGCTTGGTAACTAATGAAGTAATCGGCCATATGGGGTAAAAATGGGATGTTCATTTTAGTTGTTGTTTCATTTTTGTGAGAAATGGGTCAAGTATTCATGAGATGAAATTGTGTGATTAGATAAATTAAAGGTAATAGTATAGTTGATGAATATATATAGATATACATATTCGGCCATCACTTAGGAGCTTATGTGATGTTGAGTTAAGCTTTGCATATTCGGCTATATATATATATACATATATATGTAAGCCCATTCGTGATACTACCTTAGGACTATGTATATATAACCGACAAAAGAATGGGAAAAACTAGTAAGGGTGAAGGCCGAATGAGCTATAGGTGGTGTGGATGACTTTTTTACATGTGGGTGTGTGTGTATGCCATTTAGTTGGTGACATTCGGCATTTCTTAATTAACATTAGAGATGAGTGAATGAAATCGGCATGTGTGTTTGTGGAAATGCCGAATGTGAATTTGGATAATATTGAGTAATGTATGTGCTTTAAAATGATGGAATGGAGTGGATGCTTTAAATGTGTTACGAACAATTATAAGTTAAATTAAGGGTTGCTAAGTTACCATTGTCATTGCCGAATATACAAACATACATATGCATGTGCAATTGAAGAATGAATGTTTAGCAAGATGGTTAAACTAGTTAAATTATTGATTTAGCTCAAGGAGTTAAAGGAGGTGAATCGAGCAAAGGCAAAGAAAAGGTTATCGAGTAGCCGAGTTGGAACCGTCTTACCCAACACGAGGTAAGTCATTAAGCATGTAGTTGGTATTATTTCAAATGGTCATAATGTTTATGTATTGATGCTGAATGGAATGAATAAATATACATATATATATATATGCATGTACGTATGTGATGATGAAATTGTTGAATGAAAAGAAAAGAGGTAAGATGTACTGAGTTGTTGATCTCGGCACTAAACGTGCGGGTATAACCATTTATGACCATGAGATTGGCGCTAAGTGCGCGGGATTAAATTGTACAGCACTAAGTGTGCGATTTGACTATGTTGCACTAAGTGTGCGAAATGAATATGATGCACTAAGTGTGCGAATTGACCATGCGGCACTAAGTGTGCGAGTTTGACTATGTAGCACTAAGTGTGCGATTTGATTACGTAGCACTAAGTGTGCGAGTTGATTATATAGCACTGAGTGTGCGGACTCAATATACATTCGTGAATCATTATGGACACTATGTGTGCGACACTATTGAGTCGATCGCGGACAGCGGATCGGGTAAGTGTCTTGAGTACATGGCTAATAGGTGCTATGCTTATACTTGGTGTTGAGCTCGGTAAGTTTGAACCTATGTGACAAATATACTTGAAGTCACGTACATAAAATTTATCGTAGGATGGGTGAAAGGCCGTTTAGTCGTTGATTGTAACGAAAATAAATTGATTTATGAAAATGCTTCAATGTCCTATTGATGAGTATATGGAATGTGAATGCATGAATTGATATGAAATTGAATCGATAGGTTGGAGGAACTATGGTATGGTTCGGTATGGATGGAGTAAATTGTCTCGTTCCATTTTGTTTCCTCTTGTGATAATGTTATTGATGGATGGTAGTGCATTGCTTATGACTTACTGAGTTATAAACTCACTCGGTGTTTCCTTGTCACCCATTATAGGTTGCTTGGACTCATCTATTTTTGCGGGGTCAGGCCGTCATCGAAGTCATCACACCGGATAGCAAGTTTTGGTACTTTCTTCTTAGTTGGCTTAGAAGAACATTTTGGCATGTATAAGCTATTACGTTGTGTTTGAACTTTGGCATGTAAACTTTAAGCCATGCGAAAATGGCACGAATGTTCGATTGAGTTGGATCAAGGGTAGGCATGAAATGGACCTAGTTACTTTCGTAACAGATGCTGGCAGCAGCAGTGTCATGAGATTGAAAAATCACTAAAAATAGTAGGAGTGGAATTAATTGATGAATAAATTATGTAATCGAAGCTCGATGAGTCTGTTTTCATGAGGAAGTAACGAAAAGATCATATGGGCAGTATATTAAGAGATAATCAGATTTTTGTGGGACAGGGCCAGAACGGTTTCTGGATTCCCTGCTCCGACTTTGGAAATTCATTATAAATTAACCAGAGATAATTAGGGGTCGTACCATATATGTACAGATTCCTCTCTGAGTCTAGTTTTCATAGAAACAAACGGCATCAGTATTGAAGCCCCGTGCAGGGAGATATCCAAGTCGTAATGGGCAAAGATCAGTGTAGTCGACCCCTGCAACTTGGGAGACTTTGACTAATAAACTGTACTAATTGGCCCGACCAAAAATTCTAGAAAAAAATACATAGATGGGCACATGAGTCTAGTTTCTGGGAAAAATTACGAAACTGATTTTCGAGTTACGAAACTCAAGATATGATTTTTAAAACGACTAGTACACAGATTGGGCAGTGTCTGGAAAATAAATTTTATAAGGGGTTAAAGTCAGTTAACACCTCGTGTTCGACTCCGGTGTCAGTTTCGGGTTCGGGGTGTTACAGCTCCCTAGTGGCGTCACTTAGCCACTTTACTAGAGGCTCTTTTGTGATACATTTTACCCACAAATTTTAATAAGACCACCTATCCAAGGCCCCTAACTTCTTAAGTCCAAAATTCAATAATTCTACCGGGTTTTGGCCAACACATGGGCCTTCCATAAGCCCATTTACATACTCAAATTATGAATTTCACAACCAAATACCAAATTTTAAAAACCAAAATATCGAGAATCACGAAAAAACCCGAAAATCAAGATGTTACAGCAGAAGTTGTATACCCAACCACCAGCTTTTGGTTCCTTATCTATTCGAACTCGGGCTTTTACTTACATCAAAGTGTACGAGTCATGCATACATAATCTGCCATCCACTCAGGATTTAGGTATTTCACACTAGGAACGTCACAACTGAATAAATCCATAAACGAATTCAAGATGTATTCTTCTTGAGTTATGTCTGATGTACTGTCAGTCCATTTAGTCAAATCTATGTTTCTATCTTCTAGGAGTCACCCGCTCTTATGCTCAAGACAAAGCATCTCCACACTTGGACTTGATAGACACCATTCTTTCAATTGGTTTGCTCATTTCCCATTAGACTAAGGACATATTTAGTTTCGCCTACTAATATAAGTTGTCTTTCCGTATTACGATCTGACCATGTAATATCATTTAGTATTAGTTTAAATATTAGACAACCAATGAGCAACATTTGCTTCCATTTTGATTTGCGTGCAAAAATCATATGAGGACAATTATACAAATTATATTAATGTAATCAATGAATTTATTTTATTAACTAATTTTTTCAAAAAATTTAAAAGTTTACAAACGGATATACTACACTCAAGGCACCAAATCCAACACACCATACAAGTTCTGAGGTTGTAAATTATCTATCTTGGTTGTCTTTAGCGTTAGAAACTTGGCATTTACACAAAAATTTAGACTGGTTTTGAAATTTATAAATTTGATTTACTATTAATGTTATTAATCGAACTTTAATTCATTATTTAACTTGAGTATGTTTATAATGTGCATTGAGCTTAAATAGGTTTAATTTTTTTTATATAATGATTTCAGTCTAGTTTTAATGATACAAAGTGTTCGGATATGAAATTGGGTGTTTTGGATTGGTTTTTAACCTTAGGAGTCTAGGTTTTTGTACTTATACTAAAAGTATTGGAACATTGCAAGTTGTACCTAAAAAGCTATAATTCATAGGTAACGTACTGTTACATAAGATATATGTACTGATACATAGCCCTTAAATATGGGTCACTGCTTTGTTTTGAGTATTACGAGCCCATTGAAGCTCAAATTTGACCCCGGACACTTCCAACCAACCACCAAATGATTCTAAATGATTTTAAAGACTTCAAATTTGTTTTTATCTAAATTTTATATTGGGTTAAATATAAAATTAGTACCTGAACTTGTTCACTTCTCCCAGATTGGTACCTCTGATTTTTTTGTACCTAAACTTTTTTCCCATCTATTGGTTTGGTACCTAAACCTAACACCGTTAAAATTTCTTTGACGTGGCGACACTGGTCACTTGCACACCACCACATGTCGCAATCTCATAAACCCCTTTGACTTGTGTTTTTTTTACCCGACCCTTGAAAGTTTTTTTAACTTTTTTTTATGTTTTCTCTACATCTTCTTTGCCATCTTTTTTTCTTTCATTTTTCAACATCTTTCCTTCCTATTTCTTTAGCTCCAGTGACATGGCAACTTCATCGTGGCCATAGTCAATAATGGTCAGCCTTTCTCCTTCACTTCTCTTCGACGAAACCAAATGTTGAGATTGTTACGGCGAAGAAACATGAGGCTTCTACTACTATTGTGAAATATTGGAGTTTTGGTGAGAAAAAGGAGGCGTATTATCGTTGGTCCTCAAATCTTCTTCCATATTTTTACTAGATCCTCTGTACTCATTTTCTTCTTCTAGCAGTTGCCTTTCATCTTGTTGCTGTTATTCTTCTCCAGCTTACTAGTTTTGTTGATGATCACCTTCTTCGATATCTCCCATTTCTTCTCCATCTTCATCGTTGTACATGGATAACAAGGCAATCACTTCGGATTCCTTTTTCCTCAACGCCATGGAATCTAAGGTTCCTAATTCGACGGGAAATTCTTAAATGATTTGAAAACTAGTTCAATTAGGGTTTTTTATTAGAAAATTTAGGGTTTGGATTTCAGAACCAATTGATAGGGAAAGTAGTAATTTTCGAAAATTTTCTTGGTGGGGTTGGAGGTGATTGTTGTTAAGGCTAAAACAAGGGGAAAAAGGCTGATTTTGATTTTGGAAAGGTGACTTACTATTGGTTTGGTCCTTGGCATTTTTCCATCCAACTCACCACTTATCTGCCCCCTCCCCCACAAAGAATATGGTCTCCCCACAAATAAGACGATGCAGAGAAAAGAATAATTAAAATTTCAAGGGTCGGATCAAAAAAAAAGAAAACATAGATCAATGGGTCTTGGGATTGTAACACGTGGCGGCGCACGAGTGGCCAGCGCTACCACATTAATAAAATTTTAATGGCATTAGGCTTAATTACCAAACTAGTGGACAGAAAAAAAGTTTAAGTACCAATCTGAGACAAAAAAAACCATAGGTACTAATTTGGGAAGTGAACAAATTAGAAAAACCATGATGAGAATATAACTCGCTTTTAGGTCCTTACTTAACAATGGATTCACCTGTACTAGCTTGACACAAAGGTGAAAAACCTTAAAGTTAAGCACAAACAAAACTAGGGAAGCTTGAAGAGGGCCATCAAAAGTTAAATCTCTATAATTGATGCCATCGGCACCTACAAAAGCACTAGCCACGATGACCAAACCAGGAAAGATAGAGCCCCACCCCAAATCAACGGGAAGGCCAAAGGCATCGCCATTGACCATAAGGCCCCCTCCATCCAAACTCCTCACCTAAGATGCAGGTCCAATTTGTTTTTATGGATCCAAATATTGCTTATTCAGATAACAAACTTGGATGTCAGAATCCAAAATCTGAATTCGTGTTGCACAACAGGTGAGGTTTTCTTCTAAATCAAGTTGGCTTCATTTTTGTGTTGGTTCTTAGCCAAATGTAGGTTGAACAACGGTAAGCATGGCATTAGTACTGTTCAGGCGGCTTTGTACTTTATTTTGAACATATTAGCTTTTTGTTTTGAGAAAAAAGAATAAAAGGGCAGAAGGGAGCGAAAAAGAGGAAATGAGGAAAAGAGGGAAAAAAAAATTTGAAGGCTTTATTCACGTCTTTTAAGAGGGTGATGTGGATTTAGAGTTTAGAAAAAAACAGTGACACGTCAACATATAGTCCGCATCAAATTTCTGTCACGTTTTGGGGTAAATTACTGCGCGAAATGTGGTATGTCTCGGGGGCAAAGTGCCTATATACCCATCAATTCTAATAGGTGATATCTCTGGAATTTCATCTTTGTAATACCAAATAACTGATTAAGATTCAGGATAAAGAGAACTAGCGTATTATTATAAACTGGTAGGGTTTATTCCCAAGCGGAATGAGTTGAGAAAATTATACAAATAATTTAGTGCAAAAAAGGCTAGACTTAGGTAAACTATGTTGACTTGATTCAGCTTTTGTAGCGACGACAGCAGAAATGAAAGGCAAGTAACACGGCACAAAGGGGAGGCAGGGAGCAAGCAACAACACCCTTCAGAGCTCATCCTGAAAAACAACACAACTGACTTGTTATTGGATAATCTACCCGATTCTGCAGGTTGTCTTCAATCATACATACGGTCATCACATAAACTGGGGACCAGATTCGGAATATACTGATTGATTTTCGATAGAAAAATAGGTAAATGGAAAAAAAAAATCCTGATTTACTTCTTCAAGAAATTATGAGATAGCTAGGGATTGTTAGGAATGGAAGGGTTAAAGTCATGAAGTGAAAATAATTTGGAAACATTCCCGTACAAGATAGCATGTTATGATGAAAAAATAGGTCAAGTAGAGGTTGATACTTACATGAAACTCATCATAATCACGTGGATGCTGCAAAGAAAACATCTCCGTTAGAAGTTTGATTGGAAAGTCGGATAAGATAAGCATTCAATATCAAATTACAAAATCCAGTTGAATTTGTTTCTAATATCCACTTTCATCTCCCTATTTTAAGCACATGCACATATCAAAGTATTAGAACATTAATGATCTTGAAACGAAATAAAGTTTAAACGAAATAAAGTTTTAGGGACATCATTAGCCGCAATTCGAATCTCCAACTACCATATTCTCTATGGACGAATTCACAGGCCCTGCTACATTTATGTGATCCCAAGCTATCAGGATGCTGGTGCTTCAAAGTTAAAAAAGGCACCTGAAGTGCCTGAAAGATTACTCAATCAGGAGGTTGTCCTATGTAATATCCTCGAAACCATTGTGTAACACCATAAATCAATGTCTAGAACATCATAAAATGCTGTGTAAAGCATGTCATTATAGCTTCTTCAGACCTAGATCCAAGAGCTCCAAGTGTTCCAATTGTTAATGCCACATATTAGCAGAAAAATAGTTTAGTAACTATCAACTAGCAAGATCCATGACCTTAAGGACAATACAAGATGCCCTTCCTGCCCTTCCCTAGGAAACTACAAGTAACTAAGTGAATGAGGGAAATATTCTCCATTCTGAATTTCTATTCTCCAAATCTCTGGTCCCCTCGGATATGTAAAACGATTGGTTTAATTTCAGCACCAATCATCCAAGACAAATATCTATCTAGTATTACAAAGAGACATGTACGTGCTGAAGCAAAACCTTAATTTAGGACCTACACAAACACTTAAATCCACAGAAACAACAACCAAATAAAACCCACATGAATAAGGTCTATTTCTGAAAGTTTCACCTAGTTAGTAGTCCTGCAAGGTTTCCATATTTTTCTAGTTTGGAGACTTGAGTTCTTGAAAATTGGCAAACAAGCTTGAGAAAAGAAATTCAGAAATGTGAATTTGTTGCCTGATTTATTTTAGTTTCTTGGTCTTTTTAACATTGTTGTGAGAAGAACAAAATAAAAAGGTTATAGAATGAGAAGAATACAAACCCTTCTGTATTTGTCTCGATAGCGATCCCTGTATCGTCTATCATAACCCCTCTCTCTTCTTCTTCTCTCTCCTTCCTCTCTTGCTCTTTGAGCTTCCTGTAAATGTTTGACGCAAATCTATTTAAAAACACAATTCAAGAAAACCAAGTGCATAGTAGAATTTATGGATGAATATGGGGAGCAAAGGTCTGTCAGTAACCTCTTCCTCTCGTGCCTTTCTCACTTTCTCTGCTTCTTCAAATGCCTCTTTTTCCACCTGAAAGCTCAAATTTAGAAAACTACCTTCTGGTAAAAGGATAAAACTATCTAGTAATAAAAGGAGAATGAGAAGGGCACACCTCCCGGTTGGCAAACACTTCATCTACCACTTGTTTTGCATACTCTGGATCATCACAGATCAATACATTGTCGAAAACCGAACCAGCCTTCACCTGCACAAAATAATCCAATTTGCATTACAAATCAAGCTATCCCAAATTAGTAAACTGATATCTATGAATGTTAGAACTACCTGCCAAACTTCAATGCCCACATATTTGATTGGCTTGAGCACATACAGATCAGGATCATCTTCAAATTCTGGAGAGAAAACAATATCATTCAATTTTTTATTGCAAATTCTTCAATTAAAAGGTTCTTTTCTTGAACAGATATATGGAAATATAAAGATTCATTGCGGAGTACCTGGATTGTCAATATAAGGAATCTTCCATTTCCCTTTATAATTAGGATTCTTGATTTTCTGTAGTGAAAAAACAAAGACTGTATTGATGAGAAGCTGCTGTCAAAACATTAGGCCTCATATTTACTTGTTAGAATGAAAGCAAACCTTAGGTTTCCATGGTCCTTTGTATTTTGGATTCGGTACCTTTGGTGCTTTCCAAATACCATCCTCTTCTTCATCCCACTCATCAGGCTAACCAATGAAAATACCATGATTTGATTGTAAAACCTTGAAATATGAGAAAACATGGAAAACATAGAAGCACATGGCTAATGGCTTAATATTTTTGCTTGTAGGTAAGAAACTAACCTCTTTAGCCTTAGGATCAGGAATTTCTTTGGGAATCGAATCATAACCCTGCAACACCAAAAGATGCTTAGTTAGGCCTATTTTGCATTTATATATATATATAAAAAGAAAAACCGTTGAGTATAGAGATGAAATAATGACATGCAAAGTTACCTCAGGTTTCGTGGCACTGGGATCTTCAATGTATTCTCTATCATCCCAGTCCGCAGGCTGCAAAAGATGTAAATTTACAGGTTTTAAAATTTGAAGTTTAAGAAAACAGACCTTAAGGAGTAAGCCTGAAAATCATAGTCAATATTGGAAATTAGGTATCCTAACTGAGACTGTTTAACAATGTACTGTTCAGTCTTATGGAGAAATGCTGAGGTCACAGTCAGTATTGTATCTAAGATTTTCTAAGGAAAAAAGTAACACAAGTGCTAATAAAATATAGGAGGCTTCTAAGTGCAAGTTGTAACCTTTTTAGCTTTGAGATCTTTGATTTTACGGGGAGGAAGAATATCCCAGTCCGTATACATGCTTCCAGAATCCCTTTCACGATTATCTATGAGGATACTATAACTTGCATCTGGCCTAAGAATGAATGTGTAGAAATGAGTCAACTTGTCTGTTTCACATTCCAATTCCTTCTTAATAGGGTAATTCTGGCCCTGGTAAGAAAGTATAACATGGAGCTTCTTTGTTTGTGTCCCACAGATATCTGGCCCAAACATTAAGCTGCAGGGTCAAAAAAGAGAGATTAGCCGAGTTTACTCAAGTGGCTGGTAAGAAAAGCTTCCTAGAACAATATCAAACCTATATGGTGTGTCCCCTCCAAATTTCTTTTGATTGACAAATCCGGAGAGAAGCTTCATGTAACCGCCACCGCATTCAATGTCCTGCTCAAACCTTATGGAATACTGGATGACCAATGTCCTGTTCTTATTTGTAAACTCAGGGATCTTTGCGGATATTGCAAAATGTTTAGCATCGCCAGACGTCTGAATACCTACAGAATTATTTATAGTCATTGTCAAAATGAAGAGACAACTGGGCAAAAGTTAAATTTATCAGCGAAAAAAGGCATCTTAGGTATCATTCTGGTGAAAACACTTTTTATCTTCAACTTGATCGCAAGGTTAACACGATTTAAGTTCATTTATTCACCAAAATTCTCTGTTTTTTTTTTTTCCAAACAACACAATCATTTTGGAATAAAGCAGCAGGAGCTAAAAGCATACCTTTATCATCAGGATCTCCAGACCACTTTCCAGGTGTGTGTTTAAACGATCCTGCTTTTCCTTCACTTTTTTTCCAGTCAGATTTTACCCAACGACTTTGCCATCCGTCTGTTCACAACATCAGGTGTTACCAATGTAGTTAAAAACCCATACGAGTTCCATATATTGCAAGCCAATTGAGAGCAAGTAATATAAAATCACAGAAAACTCGTTACTTCAACGGATGTAGAATGACACCACTTCTCACGTCAACAACCTCAAATGGGTAGCCAGAAACAACCCGGACTCGATACCATATTAAACATCCATTGTAAAACCAGTTTATAATAAGTATCTACCCAACTAATTTTAATACCTTTTTTTTTTTTTTGCCCCTTTCTCTGTTTGCTTGAAAACTTACAGCAAGAAAAGACCAAAAACCTAACAATCTTACCGCGCTATCCATTAGGCTTATCACATCTAAGGAAGTCTGCAAAATAAATAAACCAACTACAACTCAAATAAATTTTGATTTGGGTAAAATTTTCGAGTTCAATTTTATTCTGATTCAGGAGATTCTTATCATTTCGGAAAAATTTACACTCTAATTCAATTTTTTATACAATTTTAAATTATATTTTTTTATAAAAATTCAGTTGACATTTAAATTTTTTTGGTCTTCCTTTTCGGTGTTCTTTGGGTGTCGAAACAAACAAAAAGGGAACTCTATCATAAGATTCTTGTCTTATTTCTTTCCCTTTCGCATTAATCTATAAAACAAAGAGTTCAAGTAAAATCATTGAGCTTTTATAAGTTTTTTGAGGACTGTTTATCTGCAATAGCAGAACAGATGAAACGCTCAGAAATTAAAATTTTAACTTAAAATAAATTGGTTGACTTACGCACTACCTTAGTCAATGTCTTGACATATCTACCGAAGAAAAAACAGGAAAAGAGATAAATGTAAAAGGGTGTCGTATTTCAATCACAACTACATTTTTACTTCAAAATTCCCATATCTTCCCACAACCAAGCAGATAGTAAGGGGAAAAAATTACTGCAGTTAGTTAACAAGCCGACAAAGATTTTCAGTTGATGACGTGGCGAACGGAATTCATAAATTTTTCTTTTTCAAAAGGAAAAAACTTTAAGAGATGTTGCAATGAAAAGCATGCAGGGAAAGACAGTACCTTCGAAACGCTCTTCAAAAATGATCTCTGAAACTGAAAACCGAAACAAAAACAAAAGTACAAGCAGTTTAAGCGTGACAATAGAAGAAGAATGTCGCGCCATTAGTGGGGGACGAGATACCACACACTGCCTGCCTATTGAGAAAGCTTGGGCTAGTTATAGAATGTTTGCAAAATTATTCACCCTCACTGTTTCAATTATTTACGGTGATGGCATGCAGTATTTAATTAATTTCTGATTTAGAGGACATTTCCTAGTGGGAACACCAAATGCTTGCTTTTTTAGATGAATAGAGGAGGGGAGGATTGAGGCCAAAAGACAGCCATAGCCATTGTTTTCCCTTTAATTACGTTAAGACCCCACATCTTTGTAATGATAGCCAATGAGAAGTGAGGACGACGTTGCAATGTCCAATTGTCTTACAAAACGCTTAGAATTTAATCTGAACAAAAAATAAATATATCACATCACTTTCAATTTGATGGTTTTTTTATATTTTATATTTTACAGCTGTGAAGAAAAACAAATTGATTTTAGTGCTTTAAATCCATTATAATGTTTTTTTATAGAGGTTTTATAAGTACAATTAGAGCTAAAAATACAAATTTTAGAAATACATAGTTTATCCTTTTTCATTTCTCTTGAAAACAAGTATCTTTGATCTTTTCCACTTGAAGGTTTGAGATAGAAAATTACAACTTTTTAATTAAGCATGAGAATGTAGAATTGACATAATTTTTAACTTTAATTCTCAAATGGGTAGTTGTTTTAGTCATACTATTATTAATAATAAGGTTTAAGAAAAAGCAAGAATTTAATGACATGAGCATCACAAAACTCGTTTCTAGTAAACTACACTTGGGAGACAGGGGCAAAGCCAGAAAATTTTTTTAGGGGGCCGGATAAAATTTTAATTTTCTATAGTTTATGTCTTTATAATTTATAAATGATTAAATCAAATTTTTATAATTTTAGGCGGAACAAAATATAATTTTACATTTACTAATTTAAAATTTTTAAAAACTATAAAGGACCAAAAATATAATTTTACATTTTAGGGAGGCGGGGCCCATGCCAGCCCCCCTAGCTACACCCTTGCTTGGGAGTGTTTTTCTATGTCTCAACCTAAGGGAAGGGGGCAACAGGGGCATTTCTGAAGATTCTGGGAAGTTCAAGGGCAACACTCTGTTCGTGGTCTTTCCTTATAAATGGGTTTATACTTTGTAGACTATTCATTGACTGACTCCTTCAAAGTCAAAGTCTCCCCTTGGGTCTCTACTCACTGTTGATGTTAGGAACAAATATAGCCACTCACTATCTACCTCGATTAGTTTATTCGTTAATATATGATTTTTTGTAACAACTTCAAAAAAATTCTCATTTTTAAAAATAATATATTTAACATTATATTTTTTAAATTAATATTTTTAAATATTAAAGATATAAATGATGGTAACACTAAAATAAATTAAAATTTTAAATACTGATTATTTAATGCTAAATTTTATAAGTGTTGAATTTATATTAGAATTTTTTTAGTAAATTAATAAATATAAGTGTTGAATATAATTATATTGTTTGATAAAAGTAGATATTAATTTTTAAAATATTATTTATTTTTAATTTTAACCTTATTAATATAATATTTTATTTTATTTTGGATAGTTTTATATGAAAGATAAAAATGATAATTTGAATATCTCATTTTTTTTAAAATAATTTATTTCATTTTTTAATAAAACAAAATCAACTCAATATTTTCGATGATAAGTAGTTACATACTTACTCATCTTATTCAATCCTCTTTTATTAAAAAATTTATATAAAATAAAAAATTTAAAATGATTATCAAACACATTCAAAATTTTCAATGATTTATCAAATAAATCCTAAAATCAAACAAATCCTAAATATATATATAAATTTTCAATGATTCCAAATATATATAAAAATTATAAAATACAAAAAAATAAAGAAAATTATAAACATATATAAACTCTAAATATATATATGAAATAACTAAATTTTTAACACAAAAATAAAAAAGTTGGGTAGCTTCTGGCTTTCTTATTCATTGTGCTCTGCAAATCTCTTTGATGGTATTAGATAATGCACAATATTCTCAACATTTAATATTAATTAAGTTGAAATTAGAAAATGGTGAACTGAAAAACTCATACAGTGCAAAACCTCAATTGAAAAATGACAACAACAATTTTATGAAATAATGAAAATTATTTAGATGAGATTTTATTCGAAAAATTGAAAAAAAATTTAAATTTTAAGTTAATTGAATTGAGTTATTCGCGTTTTAAGTTTGAGTCGAGTTAAATTTTACAATTTGAATAATTTGAATAATTCGAATAATGGATTGGTGTAAATAGTAGGGGTGAGTAAAACTCGATTCGACTCGAAAAAATCGAAAAAAAATTCGAATTTCGAGTTAAACGAATCGAGTTATTCGAGTTAATCGAGTTATTCGAGTCAACTCAAATTTTTTTTTCGAATTTCGAGTTCGAATCGAGTTGAGTTTTCGAATTCGAATAACTCGAATAATTCGAATATTAAACTATAGTATTTTACATTTTTACCCCAAACTCCCAAACCTTTTTACTTTTCCCTCAAAATTTTTACTCCTTCCTACTTTCCCCCTAAAATTTTTACTCCCCTTCCATCCCAACCCCCCAATCTACCCAAAATCCATTTTCCACTAAAATTTTACTCTCCCATTTACTTTTTCTCAAAATTTTTTATTTTCCCCCATAATTTTTACTCCCTCCCACTTTCCCCCTAAAACTTTTACTTCCTTCCAATCCCACCTCCCATCTCCCCCAAATCCATCCCCCCAATTTTTTTTTAATATTTTCCCTTCAAAATTTTACTCCCTCTATTTACTTCCCCTCAAACTTTTATCACCCAAAACTTTTTATTTTCCCCCTAAATTTTTACTTCTCACCTTTTACTCTCAAATAAAAAATCAAAATTATCCAAAAAAAATCACTAAACATAAATAGTAATAATTTTATTTATATTTACTATTTATATTATTAAATTAAATTTCACATTTTATATTATTTATATTATTAAATTGTTTAGTAATATTGAACATTTATATTAAAATTAAATTATTAATTATGCCATTAAATATTCATGTTAAAATTTTATATTGGTATTCACATTTTATCTTTAAAATAACTTTTATTAAAAAATCATATTTTTACATTTAATATATTTTTTAATTCCAAAATACATAGTGACAAGAATCTAAAGATAATTGAAAAAACTAAGCAAGCAAATAAGCTAACCCGTATATAAAAGATTAATAAATAAATTATGAGGTGATGAAAGTTAATAAAAATTTTGATTAAGGTGGATAAATTTTATTATGATGGGTGACAGTGATTACAAGGACCCAAAATTATTTTTTAAAATTTAACTCGAACAAATAAATTCGATTCGATTCGATTCGATTCGAATTCCATCTCACTCGACTCGATTCGAGAAAATTTCAAATCAAATTAGGATGATAAAATATGATTCGTCAACTCGATTAACTCGAAATTTTTTCATTCGATTAGATTCGATTCGATCGAACGCTCACCCCTAGTAAATAGGGGTAAGTAAAATTTTATTCAATTCGAAAAAATTAAAAATTTTAAGTTAATCGAATCGAATTATTTGAGTCAACTCAGATAAGTAATTCAAGTTTTGAATTCCAATCAAATTGAATTTTACAATACAAATAACTTGAATAATTCGAATAACAAATTGATGTAAATATCACTTTGATCCCTTTTAATTTTGAAAATGAACAAATTAGTTTCTCTTAACAAAAATTATAAAAAAAAACTTCAAAATAATTTTTTTAAATTCAAAATATTTATAAAAATTCTAAAATTCATATTTTTAAAAAACATAATAATTTTAAAAAATCTAATGAATATATAAACAAATTTAAAAGTTTAAAAATATTCTAAAAAAATAATTTTAGAGACCTAAATAAGTTCATTAATTATTCAAGTTTATAATAATAATGTATCTTATTTTTTATTATTTTGCTTTGAAAAAGTTTATATATATATATATATATATATATATGTTTTAAATTTATGTGCTCCAAACATGGAATTAGTTATATTATAACAAGATTTTAATTTTATTTTTGTAGCTTAATAAAATATAATAAAATAAATATTTTATCTTATTATAAGAAGATCTTAGTTATATAATTTTTTATTTAACTCAAACAATTTCACTTGATTCGATTCGACTCAAATTTTATTTTACATGACTCGAAAATATTTCAAATTGAGTTAAGATGATAAAATAGGACTCGTCAATTCAATTAAATAGAGATTTTTTCACTTGATTCGATCAAACACTCACCCCTAGGTTTAAATACCCTTTCAGTCTCTGTCAATTTCAAAAATGTGCAAATTGGTCACTCTCTCAACAAAAATTACAAAAAAAAAAATTCAAAATAATTTTCAAAAATTCAAAATAATTTTTAAAATTCAAAATATTTATAAAAATTCCAAAACATATATGTTTTAAAAAATTATAAAAATTATAAAAATATATAAAGAAATTTAAAAATTTAAAAATTTTCTAAAATAATAATTTTGGGACCTAAATGAGTTAATTAATATTTAAGTTTATCATATTAAAGTATCTTTTTCTTTTCTTTGCTTTGAAAAAGTTTTCAAATAAATATGGTTTCAAATTTATGTACTTTAACATAGAATTAGTTATACTATAACAAGATTTTAATTCGACATGTTTAATTTTTTAATTTAACTCGAACAATTTCACTCGATTCAATTTAACTCGACTTGAATTTCGTTCCACTCGACTCAATTCAAAAATATTTAAATTGAGTTAGGATAATAATATAGGACTTGTCAAGTCGATTAACTCAAATTTTTTTCATTCAATTCGATCGAACGCTCACCCCTAATTTGAACCCAAAGAAAAGAAATTTCATTGTAAAAGTACCGGGGAAGCTTGTACTTAGGGGTGGATTGCATTTTGACCCCTTTACTAAAAATGGGTAAATTGAACCTTATACATTTTAAAATATGCAAATCGGCCTCTCTATTAAATTTTTCTGTTAAATAATGACGTGGAACATGCTAAAAATTATTTTTTATGGGTAAACTATAAAAATAGTCACCCAACTATGACTTTAGTTCTATTTTGGCATCACAACTATTAATTTTTCGATTTAGTTACTGAACTTTTTAAAATTAAATATTTTAGTCACTCTAAGTTGATGTGAGCTTTTTTATTGGTTTAGTAACAAAATTAGCCATTTAATGTTTATCAATTCGATTTTAAATATAAAAAATTCAACAAATTTAGCCCTCAATGTTTACAAAAAAAAATTATTTTTAACCCTTTATAATCCATCGATTAACCCATATGAGCTATTAAAATAAGAAACAGTGCACACTCTTTCAAGTCACTTGCAACAATAATGTTTACTATAATTTAGGATTCACATTGGACTAAATCAATTGATTTGGAACCTATCTGGGATAAATGACTACATTACTCACTGAACATATAACATTTTTCATGTCATGTCCTAAAATATAGGGGGTTAATTGTAAGGAATAATTAAGAAATTACCTAGGTTTGATGGTTAAGTTGTTATTGCACTTCTTAGAGATCATAGGTTCAAACATTTTCTCTCCCCATTTCTTTATTTTTAATTTTCAGCAAACTTGGATGAAAACCACAATGAACAAGTATTATTTGGAGTAAAAACTAAATAAGAAATAGGTCTTAGGCCTAATGGTTAGTATGTCACTCCCCCCTCTAGTTTTCCCAAGTTTGAGCCACTCCATTCTCAAAATTGTTTCTTTTATTTTTCTTTTAATTTTTGACCTAAAATTTTGGGTTATTTACCCTTGTCGCCCGCCCCTAGGGTTTCAAATCCTAACTCTTTAATCATCCTTTTCCTATTAGAATTAGATTTAGTTCTTTATAAATTTTAGTCAAATTCCTTTTCTATTCTCTCTTTATATTTCTTTTCTTTCCCCTTTTCTTTACATCAAGATTTCCATCTAAATTCTAAAAACTATTTTGCTCTCTCAAATCAAATCATTCACCATTCTAACATTTTTCTATCAGCTTGTAATTAAAGTCAACAACACCCCCTAGCTTTGCCAAAAATTGGTAAGTACATCTCGATCCCAATGAATAAATCTTGAATTTTTATAGAATTTATATTCGATGATAATCTTTCAACCCAATTAAACAATCTTTTCCAGTTCTTGACAAATCTCTCTATAATCTTGATAAATCTTGAAATAGATTGTTAACTCATGTAAAAATGTTGTTTGAATGAAATGTTTTAGGTACATCATATCAGATTTGAACATGAGGGATGTTGTTCGGGCTTTCAGTGAAAGGTGTGTGTTCTTTTACAAGTAAATCGAGGCAAACCGTGTCTAGGAATAGGGCTACACGGTCTGCCACATGGGTGTGTGGACCACATGACTCACCACACAGCCATGTGCCCTAGAAACCCTAGTGTAGTTTGTGAACCACACGACATAAACTCTTCCACACGGCTGTGTCTGCCCTGTAGGTTATTTTTGCATTTTCCACATGGCCATAGCCTATTACACAGCCTAGCCACACGACCTATTTCCTTCCACACGACCATGTGACCCCTGTTTTACAATTTTTCCAATTTTTACCAGAAATTTATATGTTTAATTTAGCCCCTGTATATGTCCTGAATAGTTCTTAAGAGTTTTTATTTGCTCAATTAAGTCCCTGATATTGTGCTACTTAGAAATTTGTGATTTAATTATTGAAGTGTTGTAGTTATATCTTATGTGGTAATAGCCCGTTTTCAGTAATGTTCGAAACAGTGATTTCAAGACCATAATTTCAAAGAGTGAATTATTATTTTATTATTTATTTATTGTCTATGGAATTATATTTAGGTTGTATTAAAATTTTGTTAGAAATTTTGATGTTTAAATGATTAATTAGGTAAAAATGACTAAATTGTAAAAAGTGTAAAAGATGAGTTCTATTAGTTAAAAAGTTCAAATGGCTATGGAAATGAACGCTAATGGACTTGAGTGATAAATATACCAATTAAAGGGTTAGTGGATGTGTATGGACTATGTTTTATTGAAATTATTGATAAATGATAAGGGTAAAGTGATAATTTAATAATTAAAAATAAAATCAAGTAAGAAAAGATGAAAACAAAGTTATCATCTTCATGCTTTTGTCATTTTAGAGTGAAATTTACCATTGAAGAGGATAAAAGCTTCGGTTTTGATTTTTTCTTGCATGGTATGTGTATTTGATCTCATTTTTAATAATTTTTATGTTTTTGTGTTTGTTTTGGCTTAATCTAACTAGTCTGGGGGTTAATTTTGCAAAACTGTTGAAGGTGGAGGGACTTTCCATGAATGTTTTTGAATAGGTTTAGATTTTATTTGATGGATTGTTTATCTTTTTTGTAAAATAGACAAGTTTTGTTTAAGTGATTTTTGGTGAAATTACATTTGGGGATTTATTTGTGAAAATAGTAAAATTTCATGTTAAAATTATGATATGTTGGTTTAAGTGAGTTGGTAAAGTCCCTATGAAAATTGATTATTTAGTATGGAGGATTAAATGGTTAAATTTCAAGTTATGAGCTTAATGACTAAATTGTGAAAAGTTAAAATGTTAGGGGCAATTTTATAATTTTATATAAATATGAACTATGGATTAAATTGAATACTAGAAGTACTTAATTGATTGAAATTATCTATTTAGATCAAGATAAACCATATTCGAACTTAAATCGAGGAAAAGCTAAAGCTTCGAATTAGTTCGACTATACTACTACACCTTAGTTATCGAGGTAAGTTTGTATGAACTGTGATTGTTTTAATGTTAGCTAAATTGAATGTTTACTATTTTTTTAATATAAATGAATTATATATAAATGTATCCATGCTATGATGAATTGACGGATAACGAGTCCCAGTTGAATCGTAAGAATTCTTATAATACGAATGACATGTTAGGGATTTCATGTTTCGAGTGTTGGTCTTGAATGCCCTACCGATGGCTGCGGTCCTACATTTGTTGCGGATTCTCCACAGCTCATGTGAGCATCGTGTAGTTTACATTCTGACCCACAGCTCGTGTGAGCAATAATGTAAAAGGAAAGGTTATGGTTATATGTAAAGGCACATATGTGTGAGCTTTTCTGAGTATCTGATGTAATTCTAGATGGTTCAACGGGTAAGAAAAGGGAAATGAAATGGTAAGTATGCAAATGGAATGAATCATGATCTTATGGCAACATTGATGAGTTAAATGTTATGTATATATAGGGTAAACTACACATCTTGTGGTTGATTTCATAAATATCATGAACAAGTATACTAACTTGTGAATTTGACGATGTTGTATAGGCTTTTACTAAGCTTATGGCATTAGTAATGATTTATACTCAATCTATGAATTGTATTATTAGAAGTGATAAGTTATGTTTAAAGTTTATACGAGCTTACTAAGCACTTGTTGCTTACATAGTTATTTTACTTTATTTTATAGATTATCGGAAGCTTGCCGGAGACCTATCACACTATCTAGTAGTTAATTTGGTAGATTTTGTGTATTCTAGCCAAGGTTAATAATGGCATGTATAGGTTTTTTTTGTAATGACATTTTGAGAATGTGTTAATGGTGATTTGGTATGTTTATGCTTTGAAGTTTATGGTTGATTTGGTACACTTTAATGCCTTACCAAGCTTTGTGAAATTGGTCACTTTTAAGTGCATGTATTAAAGTTCTTTTGGTATGTTTGTAATGGCTTGATAATGGTCTATTGTGATATGTTTGATAGTTAATTGAACTAGGCTAATATGCTTGGAAATATGCATTCTTGACTTGTTTTGGTAAGTGATGTTTTTGATATATTTGTGGTGCCTTTGAATGACATATTGGTTAGGTGAATTAGATTGTTTGAAATGGCATATCGGTTTAAGGACAAAATGCATATGAATGAATGGTTTGTAATATGTTTAGTTTATTTAAATGCTATGATTTTGATGGTTTTATGATTATATGGTAATGCTCTGTAACCTTAATCTGACGACTGAGATAGGTTAGGGGTGTTACAACTGTCCTTGTGAAACAGGTAAACTGTTACTGTTAATATTATCACCATCCAATTGAATATCTGTTAAAGCATGTAAATTGCTAATGATGAATCGAGTACATGTTAAGCATGATTACTGTTAGTGTTGATTTATTCTATTACAAAGCATGCCTTATTGCATTACATGGGGTGGGATGATATGTACGGAGGAAGAGTGATCGTTTAATAATCTGTAAATAATGTGGTTCAATCACGAGCCAAGTGGTAGTTTGTTTAATATGAAAATATGTTAGACACTCACAACAAGTAGTAGTAATTGTAAATATGTTTTAGCCATAAATATTGGTTGTTTACCCACAAATTTTACACCCAGTGACAGTTTTTATCTGCAATTATGTTGTGTATCCACAACAAGTGGAATTTTATCTACAAATCAATGGTGGTTTATCCACAACCCGGAACTACAAGGTTGGATGAGTTTTGGGAAACTCATAGTGTGGTGTGTAGTAGTGGGGTAGGACCTTTTTTCTGATAAATTGCAAGTGCATTGCCATTCATGAGCATGTGCATACATAAACTATGGATTCTGAAATATTATGATATTGATGTGTTGATCTAAAGAATTGGTACTCTGAATCACTATATGAGTGTGATCATTCTGAGACTTGCTATATTGTATGAGTCATCTATTGTTCGCATTCATTTTCTTGTAATGGAACTTACACTTAGCTTCATGGTTCACTTTCTTTTTATTTCTATCTCTACGAATAACTTACCCAGTTAGGATGCGAACACGATATTCGAAAGGTCTCAACTCAGTTTCGTTTATTAAAATATTTTTGATATCTTTATTAATCAAAGATTATATTATTTTATTTTATACTGTGGCATAAGACTTGATTTTAGGGTTTATTTAGCATGCATGGTATTTGAAGTAAATTTAAGATAAGAAACATGGATTTAGAAATTAATTTTGCATAAAATTAATTTTGATTTTACTTAATTAAAAATAAGTTGAAAATCACTTTTCCACTGCTGGATTATCAATAAATTTTGGAAGAATAATTAAATTGGAAATTAACTAAGTTTTCAAAAGTAGTCATGGTTACAAGGCAAATGTTTTACTTAATCATTTTTGTTAACTCGTGAGTTTTTCTGAAATAGGCTAAATTTTATTTTAAGATAAACAAATATATTAAAATGACTATTTTATAAACCTCGATAACTTATTGGGCCATTTCGGTGGCCAATGTAATCTTCCGAATTCGGGCCTAATGTTTAGCTCGGGTTGGAGAGATTACATTTCATGTCTTTATTTTCTTTTAGATCTTAATTTTTTTTTGTGTTTTATCCCAATTTTTTAAAGTTCTTTTGCAAGTGACTTAAAAGAGGGTACTTGTTGCAAGTCTCAAGGCCCAAAATAGGGCTCATAAACGTGATGGGCTCAAATTTCCTCAAGGCCCAATAACAAGGTTGAAGGCCAAGCAAATCCAAGCAAGATTGAACGGGACATTCCAAGACTTCGTTACCAAGGCCCTAGATGCGCACGCAATCGAAAAAGAAAATTAAGATTCAATTTTTTGTTTTCAAGAAAATCTAGAAATTGAATCTTAGTCCAATTTTACTATTTCGGACAATTTTAAGAATCACGAAAATTAAGATTTAAAATCTTGGAAATCTTGGTCCAAGAAACTGAATTTTGCAGCCAAGGCGCATTGGATTTCATGTACGAACTTGAACGAGCCAATTTTAAGAGCAAACGAATCACAAGACCAAATTATTGAAAAAATGGCCTATTAAGATATCTACAAGCCTATCCTGAAGTTTGGAAAGTAATTTAATTAAATATCAGGCCAAATTATCAAAGTGGCCCAAATTGTAAATTATTTAAACTAAAGGTCCAATTTTATTTTAATAGGTGGATCATCATGTAAGAATTCAGCCCAAAGAGCCCATTTAATTCCTTTGGCTTAATTCTTTTGGTTGAATTCTCATTAAAAGTCCACACTTAGAATTTTTTTTTATTTGATGAGTTATCATGTTAGTTATTCTATTAGGGTTAAGAAAACTTATTTTAGAGGCCTATAAGTAGCATGGACGTTCACCCTTATACATACACAATCTTTCAGGTTGTGGGAATCATCTTCAAGCCTTTTCTTGCCAAGATCTCTTTCTTGGAGAAGGAATTAGAGCCTTTGAAAGGAGTTGTGGATTTTTAATGTTTCCAAGGTTTCTTATGATGTCATCTTATCTTTTCTATCCTTAATTTATCGGTTCTTACTGTTTTGGCTTGCTAATTTTATTATTTTTCGTTTTAGGTTAAAGTTGCTTCAAGAAAGATGTTCTCCTAAATTGTTCCATCAAGAAACACATCAAAGTTAGGAGTTTTAACCCTTTCTTGTTAATTCAAACATTCTTGCACAAAACAATTTACTTTTGTTTTTAAAATCACTTCTAACAAATTTGTTTGTGTTTTGTTTTTCTAGATCTGGTTAGGGCATTTTCTTAAGGTCCAAGGACGGTTTTTTTCCATCCAAAAAACCCTAATTCATTCTCTATTGGACTCTTTACCAGCCGGTTCATCTTTCTTTTGTTTTAATTTCATTTGACTCTCCTTTGTGACAACTAATCTGTTTTCGTTGTTTCTCGTTTCAGTTTACATTCGTTTGGAGATCTAGGATAAATCCGTGACTTTGACAAACTTTACGATTCGCTTACGCATTCATCCACATAATTATTTATTAGTACTCTTTTTCTTATTTTAATATCTCACATGCATTAGTCGTTGAGATAGAAAAAAACTCGAATCCAACAGGTTTCGAGCCGATTTGACCCGATAGGGTCAATTTTTTTATTGAAGTCGGTGGTCAAGGCTAGGCAGGTTAATTTTTAAAAATAGTGTAGTCGGCTCGAGATTAGGTTTAAAATGAAACCACCCAACCGCACCCTGCCTTAATTAATTAACATTAATTAATTAAAAAATCCCTAAATTTTATCACTACAAGTCTTATTCTAGCGTCTCTATACTAGTCATATTTTCTATCTTCTTAATTTAATAATTTATTAAAGGAACCTTTGTTCTTTTTTTTTTGTGTGTGTGAGTGTTGTAATCACAACATGCGTATAAATATACATTACCACACAACTCCATAGATAAATCATTAAACAAATCTAATAGAAAATTGTGCCAAAATCTTTCATTTAAAAAATAATAATTAATCACAAATTGAGTCGGATTGGATCGAAGTTGAGTATACTATTAATTTTCAATTTCGAGTTCAAAGTGGGTTAATTTTTTTTTAATGTCGAGGTTAGGACGGGGTGGGCAAATAATTGCCCAGCCCCATTGCCATCGCTAGTTAGCCAATGGGTTATAAAGGGCTAAAAATGAATTTTTTAAAAATATATATTTTAAAAAATTTAGAGTTAGGACTAAATTGGAAATTTTTTTAAATGTTGAGGGCCAAATTTATTGATATTTTTTTTAGAATTAGAACTAAAATGACAAATTTTGCAAACAATAAGGGCTAATTTTTGTTGATTTTTTTATATTTAGGATCAAATTGATAGAACGTGTAAACATTGGAGGGCTAATTTTGTTACTAAACCAATAAAAAAGCCCACATTAGCTCAAAGTTATTAAAATATTTAATTTCGAAAAGTGTAGTGACTAAATTGAAAAAAAAATTAATAGTTAAGTGACCAAATAGAATGAAAGACATAGTTGAGTGACCATTTTTATAGTTTACTAATAAAAAAATAAATTTTAGCATGGAAATGTCATTATTTAATAGAAAATTTTAACGAAAAGGCTAATTCGAATGTTTCGAAATGTATAATGGTTAATTTGTCTATTTTTCAGTAGAAGAGCCGAAATGCAATCCACCTATAAATATAGAAACTTCATGATACTTTTATCAAATTTCACTGGTTGTTAAAATTCTTCCATTTTTCAAATCTAATGTGATGCTACTTTACAACTAGAAAACAAAAACCCAGAAAATGTATCATGAGACGTTACAAGTTAGTACAATGAGGAAGAATCTTACCCTTACCATTTGTCATTCATCTTTCATGCAAGGCTCTGCAAATCCAAATTAAAGAACTCACAGTTCAAAGCAGACATTGAATTTTGTGAGTTTAATTGTTAGGTTAATTTCTTTTAAATGAAATGAGAATTTGAAATTATGATTTAAGCTTTGGTAAGTTAATGTCTAATATGAATTTTAGCCTATTTTTATTATTTGGGTCATGTTCTTTTGATATTAAATGTTTTGGGCTTTGACCCATTTTATTTTATTATACAATTAAATATTTTTTTATTATAATTTATTAAGCTACAAAAATACAAAAAAATGGAAAAAAAAATTCAACTTTGTAAAAATAGAAATCGACCCCTCTAAGTTTATAATTTTACAATTTGATCCTAATTACTAGCTTATTTGTCACCTGCCCCATCACTGCCATGCTCCTACACACTACCACCTCCCATTATCCCATCCACCACGCCCCTAACCCTGTCACACCGCCCTACTTTGCTAGCACTACCGCCCACCCTCATTCCCTTTAAAAATTTACCATCTTCACCATATCAAGGGCCCTCTCTATCTGTAGACCCTTTTCATTCATCTCACACGAACCAATCAACCATCATCACTTTCACCCGCTCCCCTACCATTCTTCTCTCATCTCTCAACATTCTTACCCTTTCCCACTCACTCTCACTAACCATCCAATCCTCACAACAACTCACTACACCACCTTACTCAATCATCGTCTAACCCAACACATCCCTCTTTGCCATTGTTTCCTTTGACTCTTATGCACCACTCCCACCTTTCCAAACCCCATCAACAGCCAATCGACCACCTCACCACACTCAAAACCATCACTCGTTCTAAGCCATTCAACTAAAACCATCCTATGGAAGCTATTATAGCAGGCAAGTTTCACTAGAGGTAAGTAGCTCTCCCAACTACCTTCAAATTCAAGTATACAACTATATAACATGTCCTCAAGAATCAGAATCACTCTCTTAGATTGGCCATCAATTTGAGAGTGAAAAGCATGTTGGAATTCAACTTGGTATCCAACGCTTTGTATAACTTGCCCTAGAACCTAGAAGTGAAACTCAAATCCGTATATGAAATTATAGAGGAGTAGTCAACCCTTACCAAAATAAAATGAGCAGACTTTGCCAATCTATCAATAATAACCTAAATTGAATTTTTTTTCTCGAGGTCAATAGCAAACCAACTACAAAATTCATGGTCACTCATTCTCATTTCCACTCAAGTATCGAAATGGGTTGCAACAATCTTAAGGGAACTTGATGCTCAAACTTTTACTTGTTGGCATACCAAACACTTGGCTATATATTCGGTGATGTCCTATTTTATTCTCGGCCACTAGTAAAATGGTTTCAAATCATTATACCTCTTGTTACTTCCCTAGTCGATAGCATAAGAACTATGGTGAGCTTAAATTGAATTTTTTTTTCTCGAGGTTAATAGCAAACCAACTACAAAATTCATGGGGTCACTCATTCTCATTTCCACTCAAGTATCGAAATAAGTTGCAACAATCTTAAGGGAACTTGATGCTCAAACTTTTACTTGTTGGCATACCAAACACTTGGCTACATACTCGGTGATGTCCTATTTTATTCTCGGCCACTAGTAAAATGGTTTCAAATCATTATACCTCTTGTTACTTCCCTAGTCGATAGCATAAGAACTATGGTGAGCTTCTCAAAGACTATTGTTTCAACTCCGTATCATTCGAAACACATAACCTCTTTTGGAAGTATAAACTTTCGTCTTCACCTAAAGTGAACTCACAAGTCTAACCTTCCTCAACAAGTTTCCATTTCAGCAGCAATTTTCAACAAGAGCATAGAGAAAAACACAATAATTTTTAGGACTAAAAGTGAAGAAATAGAGAATAGAAGAAAAACTAATTAAAGGATAACCAAAATTCGTTGGTAGATACGCACCTACTAGTTGATATTCTATACCAACAACTTGAGAGTTGCAAGAAAAAATTTAAATAAAAGAACATCTGGACAGAAATGGAGCAACAAGTATTCCATAGCACTAGCCTATATTATTCATGTCAATTTTAAATTTATGATTTTGTTGAATAGAGGAATATAAAAAGTAATTAGAAAAAAAAAAGAATGATTAAACCCAATGAACAAAGGTAAGAAAAAAATTTTGGAAAAAATATTTTCATGAGAAGTAAATCCTTCGAAAGAAAAAAAAAACGAAGATATTCCTCTGTAAATGACAGTTGTTACCCGATCTACTGATAGAAAGACAAAAGTTAGACAAATTGAGGTAATATTGCAAGAATACTATTTTATCTATTCCTTCTGGGCATGAATAAGCCACTCATCAGGGCTATGTCAGCCCGTCCGTAATAAGCAAAATAATAAGCCAAACAAAGGAAAAATAGTTAGCCCAACGAATAAAAGGTTGGAATGCATAACCCATTACATTCAACCAACACAACTTTCCAAATATCCAACTTATTTTAACCATTAATGCACAACAAAATGCATTTATAATTATTTCCTTCCAATATTCAATGAACCAATAAGAAATCCACTTCACCTGCAATGAGAGGAGGAGCAAACTAGCCCCCCATTCTCATTGTTGACTCTACAGAGGGGAAAATGGTTAACCAATATGTATAATTTACAGGCAAAAGCTCTGTCTCTAAATGATTTATATAGACATTAGAAGGCAATCTTTCAGTCCAGGTAAAAAAGAGTCACAATTTTTCGGAGATTCTTGGCTTCTTGGCATGTTTCCATCAACAACTTGCTATCATGGAAGGCAAAGCAAATGACTTGCTGTACATGTGAAATGATGTCCCTATTACACAGCCTGCAAATTTGACCATAGATATATATAGCATGTAAGATGGATTTTTGTCAGCTAATCAAGATTTCCCAATTGCAAGAAACTATAGCAACTCATGCTATGAATGTTTCTTGCATGTAAAACTTAGGTATACCGTAGTTGGCTTCACCAATTCACAAGCAAAATGTTGGCTCAATAAAAGACAGTGCATGTGAAAAGCTGGATAGTCTTCAAGCAAGTTACTGAACAAGTTTTGCTGACTTAAATCAGACACTGCTTGCACTGATTGATTTACTTTATTTCTTGCACTGTTTTATGGGTTGATATTTTGTATTTATGTTAGGCTATATATATAGTCTTACCAGTTTACCAAGTACAAGACAATGGAGGGTGATGTCTGCTATTATTAGTTCACCGCAGCTTATGATGATGAACTGAATATCACTGAAACTTACTTCTCTAGGCCTCTTTAACACATTACAGATAATTGTTTCTCTATGCCTGTATTGTTCCTCTGTTCCACTCTTGCTTCCCTCTTTTCCATCCAAATTATAACCAGTTGCCTCATTTCTCTCACTCGCTACCCCTTCATCCCATGGCACCAAACTAGGTGTATAATGGCAATCTATAACCCAGCAATAATAATTTAGCACAAGCTAGCACTGAATTCTCCAGTTTCCCATTGGTAGTCCATTAGCTTAGAAAAATATCTCAGCTGTCTTCATATACAGGCTTGACCTAAGTCAAACAGAATAGCGACTAAGCTAACTTGACAGAAGTCAAACTAATTGGTGACCTACATGGTAAAGATTACTGTATCACATAAAGTGAAGTTAGAATCGGCAGAATTATGGGTTTCCACTAGTTATCCAATGCTTACCAAAGCTTTCAAGCTCGGTATGAATGAAACCCGGTCAAAAGAACTGCTTGGGAAACCACCTTATCATGCAACCATGTAACAAAGCATCTCACGAAATTACCGCCTTTAAGTTAATAGAATGTTCTCCATTGAGATCTTATCACAATGTCATTATTATTAACTTGAAACCTAAATCAATGACCAGTTCCACCAGGAGGAGTGCTGAAAGTATGATTAAAAGAATAAAGTTATGACAAACCTGCTGGCTTCTATCAAAGGTAGATGATCATTATAGGGCTTCTCTATCACAGTTTGCACCTGAAAATTTGAGAATAAAACATCAAACCACCCCTAACAGAAATATGCAATGTCAGTTTCACCTTCACAATTAATTTGAGATCTTCAGTAGCACATGTTTGAAACATCCAATTAATAATGTTTAACGATCTAACTGTACAGAAGGCATTGAAACTCTTCATTACAACCACTGGCTCCCAGGGTTTGGAGCATGGTGGCCACAATCTTCTATAAAGCAATAAAATCTGGGCAAAAGCAACTTAAAATTCTGTTTAGCATCTATGCCCCATCACCTAAGCCAATATCATAAAATGAACTTGTCCAATAAAAATTTTGAACACTAATGACCCTAAAGAACTAAAGTTTTCAATATTGCATACAATAATAATTTATTACATGGTGCTCGATACAAAAGCCTAGGACTGGAGAAAAACAGTCAGACTAAATACTCGAGAAATGAACTGTGGCCACAAGCCACATTCCACACTGGCCACTGAGAGTGCAATAATTCAACCCAGTATAAGACTGTTTTAGAATGACACCAACAGCAGCTCGATTTATAACTTTCAGTGATTGACCAGCAGTATCCCATCAGTAACCCTCAACATAAGAACTGAACATGTTACAGCTTGAGCAAAATGAGCTAACAGCATAGCCTCTTTGGTTACAAGAAACTGGTCATGAATTTTCAATAGAATCTGCTATGGATATATAAAGCAACATGTTTACTTATTAGACAAACAGATCTAACAAAATGCAAAGGAATTAGCAGTGTCAGATGAAGCCATAACAAACCAATGGCACAAACAAGCTTCTTAAGAATGGCTTAAATGCTATTATCACATACCTTTTCCAACAATTCCTGACTCTCAGGAGGTTGTTTCTTCAAGCTCTGTGGCAATATTACTGTAAGCAACTCTGGTTTCTCTGCTCTTAAAGCACCTCTGATGACAGCTGCATTAGTACCTGATGCACCTGATGTGAAAATATGGTTTTTCTGCAAGCCATGTTAGCAGCAAGGTCAAAACAATTCTAGGAGGAAAAGTGTATATTTTCTGGGAGAAAAAAGACAGTGAGACTTGAATATTGCAGCAAGTATCCATTGTGTTGTGCGACTTATAGCAAAGGATAAATAAAAACTAGAATCATGGCACTCACAGTTATAACTAATGCATAACTAAGAATCTCAATGAGCTCTTGGTGCATAAATCCCATATTCCGAGTTCCAAAAAACCCAATAGATCTAGGCCCTTGTTGCTGAATTGCTAATAGCTCCTGCATAGTTGCATGACCACATATAGAAGTTAGCAGTCAAAAAAAATTCCAAAATACTAAAATCAGTAAATGTTTTCAAGCTGCAGCGAAGACCTTGGCTAAGGCATGAATTACATATCATTTATGTAAAAGGCCAATATTAGATAGCCAAAGATCCTCGGATCATCAAGTTGTAATTAAATCAGATACATTAAGTTAAAGAAATAGTGTAACCAGACTTTCATTTCACAAGCTATCAAAGTTTCTTGGAGAGCTGTATATCATAAAACAAGGCTCTTAGAATGGTATGCGGGTAAAAACATTTGTAAAAAATCCATTATAAGCACAGGCAAAGTAGTGGTATCCATTGTACAGGCTCAGTTCTTTACTGGAATCTACATAATAAAAATGCGTAGAACTTAAGTGCTATTTTCCTGCATAAAAATCACATACCTGCAAATAATCTACATCAGGAACCGGTTTCAACTTTGAAACCGCAACTGCCCCTGATCCTTCCACAATAGATTGGACTTGTGTAGGAATCTGCATCCCAGTATCTTCATCAGAACTAACTAAGCAAACTGCATTCTCCTCTTCATATCTATAGCCATCCATCTCTTGATCTCTTCTTGTATGCGCACAAATCCACTAAACCAGTACATAAAAACAGAATCCCTGACAGTAAATCATTAGTGAAAACTAACTGCCCACAAAGAGTGGTGATCAGCCATGAGCTCAGACTATAATTTTGAGAGATTCTGAAAATTGAGCATCCTTCAATTAAAATTAGTGAAAAAGAGATGCATTTACATATGGCAGATCATTCAATTTTAACAGATTCAACAACTTGGATGGAATATCTGCTGTCGAAAACTTCATATGGAAATTTTCAAAACAAGAATGTGATGTAGATTAGATTGGAGTAACCAGTTATTACTAATATAATGAATACAAGAACATTGATCACTTAGATACAAATTTTACAAAGTTAAGTACCGAATGAATCCATAAACAATGCAAATATTTCTTGCCCTAGAAACTTAAAGATCAGCTTTAACAAGCAAGAACCTCATGGGGCATTTGCATAAACAAATTAGGGTATTGGTTTACTCTTCATTACCTTATTATAGGATCTTAATTAAATACAATATGCAAGATCGATGCCTAAGAAATATCCTCTGTCAAGCAAATGAAAAATTCCTGACAATCTACACCCAGGATTACACATGTTTTTCAGTAATTCATTCGGAAAATATGCAAATTTAGAGGCAATAATCAGATAAGAAAGTAGCGCTGACAAAAATATTTTGCCAGCCTGCATTCAACCACAAAATTGCTGACAGAAATCATTTTCTCTTATTTTCACAGAAAGAATGTACTTCTCTGCTTTCTTTCTCAATATTTATCTTCCTCTCAGTGAGATACTCCACATTACAACCAACCTTAAGTAATTACCTTCCAACAGAAACTAAAACATTTGGAGTGGAATCGAATCTAATTCAGTCCTTGACAAAGATGCCACAAACGAATAAAACCAGTACGGGATTGTACAAACATATCTGCTGACCCTTTCCAACCAAGTTTCTATTTTATTTGAGGGGCAATTCCTCACGCTCTCCAATGGTAACAAACCAGCCCACCATGTTGAGAAAGAAATGATATTATTAATTATCACCAGAAGAGCAGATGATTTTGTCCCCAATATTAATATATATAAATATTCTTTTGCTTAAAATATTTTGACTTCCAAATTAATATCTGCGTAGAGATACATCATGTAAAAACATGTATCAAAGGTAAAAGCGAATAACAAATCTAAATAGACCTACCTTCATTGAACACCCTTGCAATTTCCCACCCAAAAATACAACTATATCTACATCAGAAGCAGAGATCTATGTGAAATCACATTCATTGACAACTCCTGTTCGGGTTGAAGATACTAATATAAACTTAGTGTTAATAAATTCTTTTTTTCTCTCAGAAACATGTTACAATTCTCAGACAGACAATGCTACTTCCTCGCCATTTTTCAAAATTCTCTTGAGCGGATAATCAATCCAAATGACATGTTCAGAAATTACATGAATGACTCCATAGATTCATAATTCAGCCAGTCAGTTAGGATTTAAATAAATAACAAAACCTTCGATAGATATCAATTAAAAGAAAGAAGGAAGCAGAAAATTGAACAACACAACTTCCAAAAGGTTAATATTCCAATGAAGAAAACAGAAATCAGAACTTGAAAAGGGAAAAACTTCAATGAGAATACCTTTTTCTTGGAGAAAAAATGTGGGTTTCTTCTGAAAGTACATGAGTGATGAGAAGAAGAGGAGAAAGTAAAATTAGGGTTTGCAGAAGAGAGAAAAGAAGTGTAATAAGAAGAAGATGGAATTCTGGTTGGAGTTGTTAAAGGCAACAACAACTTCATTGGTAAAGTTATGCTCATTTGCTTATTATTAGCTGATTATTCTGATTGTTCCTTTCCTTCAGTCTTTCTGGGCTGCCTTTTCTTTACTGCCTCTAATTCTTGAGATTTTCCTTTTTTATATATTTTTTCCTCATAGAAAGTTTAGAGAAAGTTGGGAAAAAGTAGAAAAAAACCGAAAGATTTTCTTTGGGGAAATTAGATTTAGTGTGGAATAATAATTAAAATTACTGTTTTGTGTGATTTCTATAACTTATATCTTTCAAGTGTATGGTTAGATATTTTATTCATGGCGTAATATGAAATGTACCTCTAAACGTTTATAGTTTTGTAAATTTCACGCTTATTTTTTTTAAGTTAAATTTGACTCTCATCAGTTAAATTTGACTACTAATATTTTAAAATTAAGTCATATTAATTTTTTTATTGAAAATATTTACTAAAATTTTTATTTTTTAAACATGACAACCTATATGACAATTAACAAGTATTTTATGTTTATTTTTTTTGAATTTTTACGAACTTTTTATAAATTAATTTTAAATTTAAATTTTTAATATTTTTATAATTTTTAAATTATTTTTTGACATGACGTATAATAGAAATATTCTTATGTTAGCATGAAATACACGTGGATTATTACACTAACATCATTAAAATTTTAATGTTTTAATTAATATTTTTGTTGAAGAAAAGCATTTTGACTTTTTAAAAAAAGTTTATGATCAAATTTAACTAAAAAATAAATAAATAATTGAGGGTTAAATTTATCATTATACCTTATTTATTGGGTGGACATAAAAATATTTTTTAAAGAGTCTTCTTTTATTTATTTATTTTAGATATAAAATCAATTCTGGTCCTAAAATTGGTAACTTTTACTATTTTATTTCTGATTTTTTTTATCCATAATAGTCCTTAAACTTGGATTCTATCAAATAATTTAGTATTTTTTTAACATCGTCCAGAGGTGATGAGTTACATTATGAAATAGTTTCACATCATCAATTGAAATTAAAAAAATTAAAAACATATAAAATTGAAAATTATAAACATAAAAACTAATTTTCTTACTCATGGGATCCACGAGTTTATTGTATATATAAATAAAAATATAATTAGTAAAATTGTGTAATTGTTTTCAACATCCATACCATTAATGAAGACCAAATTTTAATAAAATTATACTGAGGTTTTTAAATTTTTTTACTAATATATTTATTTTTAAACAGAAAATGTTTATATAATTTATTAATTTTTAATTTTATAAAAAAACCATTAAAAGGATAATAATTGCTAAAATGTTTGCAAATATTAATATTATATTTCAAAATGGTTTAGAAATCTAAAGTAAAATTTCATGTTGAAGGTGTAACATTATCATTATTTGACTTGTATTTTTAATAAGAGAAAATATAAAATTTTGACTAAATAGTAATTAAGAATGTTCAATAATATGCAATAACATCCTCGCAAATGAGTTTGACAAATGTAAACTTAAATTTTAAATAAAACAAAATTTTGCTTTTCTAATACCAATTGCTTTATTGTGAGAACATAAAATATTTTTACAAACTTAATTTTTCTAAAAAAAATGTTTTTAATGTGGCATAACTTTTTTATAAAAATTTTATTTAATATAAAGATATTTTATAATTTTAGATAAAAAATTAATTTTTAAATTGTTATTTATTTATTATTTTGAAAATTTAAAATAGTTTTTCAGAAATATATTTTAAGATTAATGTGTATATATTACAGTAAATACTTATTTTTTTATTTTTATAAAAATTATTATTTAAATAATTAATTTTAAATTCAAATTTAATTTTTTATTATTTTAAAAGTTTTATGATAATTTTATATTAAAAATATGGTGCTGCTTGATTTCAGGGCTTATATTTGAATCATTATTTTCAAATTAAAAAACTTTATCTATTTAATTATATTATACAAAAAAAGGTTTTTTTTTAAAAAAATATGTTCTAAAATATATGAACCTTTTATTTTAAAAACATGTTTTTTTTTAATTTTCCTTTCGTAATTTTAAATCAGTTTGAAAAAAAAAATAATCTTTTAATTTCAAAAATTCCTTTTTTAATCAGTATTTTAAATATTCCTACAAAATAGTATTTGAAATAATATTTTAAAATGTTTTAAGATTTAAATATTGAAATATATTAAGAAATAATTTTGTTTGAAAAATAGTCTTTAAAATATTTAAATTGTTTGAACATTATCTAAAAAGAATTCAATCATCTTTCACAATTTTTTAAAAAAAATTCTTGTTCTTATTTGTATAAATCAAAACTTAAAAATACGAATACAAGATCAAAATGTAAATTAAACCAAAATCTTAAAGGTTAAACATGAAGTTGATTTGAAGTTACAAAGTTAAGAAATTCTTTTATATATAAAAGTCAATTCATATATATAATTACCAATTTTAAAAAGTTTTAATTTAAAATATTTAAAGGATGGAAGATTAAAATGTGTGTTACTATCTAAATTGTAAAAACTCTTTTTTTTCTTTACTCGATTAGAAATTAGCATTAATATCTTGTCATCTTATCATAAATAAATAAGATTTAATGTTTAATATAATAATTTGCTTTTAATTTTTTTTAATTATAGATGTCATTTTTCATTTTATGGTCTAAGATCAATTTTGTTCAAGTAAGGGTGATATTTAAATAAAGTCTTATTAACAAAGACGACTCAAGAATTTAAATTTGATTTAATGCTCAGCGGAAAAAATCTATTTCCACTCATTCCAATCACTTGATGATGTGTCAATAATATAAAAAGTCAAATGTCAACAATTTGAGGAATTATTTTATGAACCCTCATTTCCATATCATTTATGGTCCCTACCAATTAAAAAATAAATTCATTATCTTTTTCACATTAAATGTACAATTAGTAAGAAAAGATTGTAGATGAGGTGGAAAAAAAATGATGTGCTTATTTTTAATTAGTAGGGACCATAAATAATGTAGTAAGTAAGATTCATAAAATTAATTTTCCAAAAATTTATAATGTGAAATATCTATTTATTTAAAAACTTGTAATATATAATACTAATTTTTATATTTGTACGATGCACGAATAAATTCTATGTATTAATTAAAACATATAAATTAATTTTGTATTACAATTTATTTATTTTTTATAAGTTATACATATACTATGGTAAATAAATTTAAAAATTAAATTAAATACTTATATATATGTAAAAAACTTAGATGGTGAAATTTTTTACATAAGTTTAATTTAAAAGTTTAATATTTACATTTGAAAAAGAAATGAAAATGTATGTATGTTAATATGTATAATGATTAATATGATTTGTATTCTTTCAAAACAAAATATGCTTTGTGTAAATTTATACACGATAATCTGAAAAAATCTCCATCCAACGTACAATCGTCATATGTCGTCGTATGTATATTAATATATTTTTATAAGAAAAACATTGTTTTAATATGTAATTAACTTTGTAAATTTTTTTTTTAAAATTTGTCTAACACAATATTTAAATTAGTTTTAAAAAATAATTAGTTTTATATTTAAATATTTATAAATTATGCTATTTTGAATTTATAAAAGTATTTAAAAATTATTTTTTAAAATTTAAAAGTTTATAAGTAAAAAAAAATTCTTTTCATTTTAAATAAATTTTAAAATATGTTTTTTATCTAATTATGTTTTAATTATATTAAATACATATTTGTTTTAATTATGTTTGTAAATCTTTAATGTGCAAAGAATATTTTTAATTATTTAAATATATTCAAAATATTTTTTTATAATGCATATTAAATTATGATTTTTTATGTTATAAATTTAAAAACGTAAATTTTAATTTGATTTTTAAAATGTTGTTATAAAAAACTTCATATATCCGTAATTGTATTTATCAATTTTAAGTTATAAAATATTTTTTAATTATTCTAAAACCTTGTGTTTATATCAATTTTAAAAACGGAGTTTAAAGTAAATAATTAAAAATATTTTTAAAATAAATATCAAATACTAAAATTTGTTAACAATGTTAAATTCTATCTTTAAACCATTTTAATTTTTTAAAATTTTAATATAATTTCGTATTTATTAAATTCAATAAATAAAATTCTTTTCATTTTTTTAATTTAAAAAGTATTTTTAGAAAACCATGTATTTAATATACTTTTATTTTATTAAATAAATCCATTATATTTTTACGCTAAACGAATCCATGTATATATTTTTTTAAATGAATCCATTATATTTAATGGACTGTTTAATATTTATTATATTAAATAACTTTTTTTCTTTTTAAACAGTATATTTCAAAACCATGTATCTAATATACTTTATTGTATTAAATAAACTACCAAAAAATATTGTTGGAAAAAGTAGAGGTAGAAGGCCTGTTCATGGGTCGAGTCCGAAAGCCTACTTAAAAAGTGAGAGGGTTTGGACAAAAATATAGGCCTGAAAAAATAGGCTTAAGCAAAAATTAATGCCGGTTTAAAAAAGGGGTCGGGCCTTGAGTAAGGTAATTTTGACCTGGGCTCGGCCCGGCCCGAATTCACAAAAGGACAAAAAATTTTGTTTATTTTTTGTTGTTTTAATGCTATTTTCTTGTTGTTTTCTGCTTATTTTGCTACCATTTCACTATTATGTTACTACTATTTTGTTGTTATTGTTTAGATTTTATATAACACTTGTTTTATTCTTAATTTTGTTATTATTTTAAAGGTATTTGCTTGTTAAGTTGCATCTATCTTAGTGTTATTTAAGTATACATATTTTTAAAATTTATTCTCAATTTGTTGGGAAATACTTATTTTAATGTTTTTAGTATTTTTGATGTATTATATATATAAAAATAATATAAAAAATTATTACAGACGGGCCAGGCCAGGCTTGGACAAAATTTTAAGCCCATTTTTAGAGTTGAGCTAGGCCTTGGCCTAGATTTTGCTAGGCATAAACTCGGCCTGGTCCGGACCATGAGCACTTGTAGGAGGTACGCTTCTTCTCTAGGTATTTGAACCAAGTTCGAATTATTAGAGTTGACATTATTGAGAGGAATTTACTTGAATAGCACCCCTGGCCTGAACAGACTATATATTCTAACCATAAAACGGATGAGCACATATGTGATTTATTTTTATACCAAAAATTATATTAAATAAACTAATTTTCTTACCCATGCATCTAAATTAAAATATATTAAATTATTTATAATTATTTATAAAATTTATTAATAACTTTAAACGTTCGCACGTTTGGAGGCGGTCAATTATACAAAATGCACATGTTCAATTCCTAATCCAATCTCATACCATTTATGTCAAACACTTTCAATCTCGTATAGTTATGGTTATACCAATCTTTACATGCCAATTTGCCTACCTATTCATGTCAAAACTATCATTTCTACTTAACTTATACATATTCGTTTATGCAACTCAATTCAACACATGAGTTTCTAAACATACCATTCAATTCACAAGTATAAATTCATCATTTGAACTCATTTATATAGATATTTATACTCAATCACATGTTACCATTTCAATCATTTCCGAGTCCATAATCCCATTCATACTCAATCTGCCTTTAGGGCTCGTTTTCCATTCATTTCACATATTGAAATTCAAATTCATATATCACTTCACATAACATTTATACAATTCATTCATTTATAACTCTATTAACCAACACAGACTCAGATCAGATACGCAGTTTCGTCACCCTGCATCTCAATCTGGCACCACAGTGTATCATCGGATAAACCGAAAGAAAGATATTGGCACACATAATGCATCATTGGGCAAGCCGAAGCAATTATAATGGCACACGAGGTGCATATCGGACGAACCAAAGCAAGTATACTGGCACGCTTAATGCATCATCGAATAAACCGAAGTAATCATGCTAGCACATAAGTGCATCATCAGATGTACCGAAGTAATTATACTGGCACATAAGTGCATCATCAGATAAGCCGAAACAATTATACTGACACATAAGTACATCATCAAATAAACCAAAACAAATATACTAGCAGGTAAGTGTCATTATCGACTAAATCAAAGTATAAAACCGTATAATTAATAAAGTAACAAATTTCCAGTTTCATCACATAGTTCAATTCGCATCCCATCATTCTCAATTCAACTTCAATTCATCATATAACATAATATAATTTAGTTCAATTTCATAACAATTTCCTACATCAGTAAAGTCATACAACTTTTTATTCTATTCAATTTAGTCCCTATCTCGATATTCATTTCAACTATAGAATTTCAACTCAAAAACCATTGACAACATACCTCAACATTATATAATGCATAATGTCATGAATATGTAGTAATTAGATTGATCTCGGGTCATAAAGATACAAATCAAAAGCTTATGGCACTCGTCGTCGACTCTCGCATTTCTTTTCCTTCTTTATGATCCTGTGTCATTTTTAGCTACGAATAATAATTCAATAATAATATAGTGTCAAATTCCATATCAAATCACATTCAATTTCAAAACCATACATATTTTTCAATTTATTCAATTTAGTCCCTAAAGTCGGGACAAGCATAACTTCCAATCTAGAAATTTGGATTAAAATCTAATTTCCCAATTACTCATTAAGGATCTCCTATTTTTCATCCCTACTATCAATTTGACATTTTATTCATTCTGGTCCATAATATACAAAATTATTAATTAAGCTTTACAATTTAGCCCTTTTCTTAAACTAACCTTAATTTCTATCAATTTAACACCTAAATCATTCAATTCTCAATAGTGGCATCCAATCAAAACGTCACTAATTGTTTAAACTAATCCTTGGTTAGTTTAATTAAATTTCCAAGATAAAAAATCTATAAGAATCAAAGGAAAATAGCTAGGGACTTACTTGAAATTAAGGTTAAAAGTTTGGAACCCTTTAATAATGGTGTCACTTTCCTTTTCTTTTCTTTGGACGGTTTGAAAAGTGAAGAAATATGATGGCTTTCCTTGAACTTTACCTTTTATATTAATATTAACCTTTAATTAATTTTAATTAGTTTAATTATTCAAATTTAACTATTAATCACCATTTAGTGATAGTGCCATCATAATGCATTAGCACATATTGAAAAATGGTTTATTTACCATTTTGAAAAAAAATTAAAATTTTACAATTTAGTATATAAACCTTAATTAATCACTAATTTGGCTAAATTACTTATCCAAAATTCAATTAATCAATACAGTGGATCTATAAAATATCTCTATTAAATAATCACAGGCTCAGTTTATAGAAATGAGGTCCAAAATTTGTATTTTCCGACACCATTGACTTTCATGTTGTTATAATTCTTCCCCCTTAAAAAATTTCTACCCCGAAATTTACCTGAAATATGATAGGGAAGATATACCACTAGATCAATCTCTCTTCGCTGACTCCCCTTTGCAACTGAACCACCACGATCAATTCTCTAACCTCTAGCTTTAGGAGTAGGTCTTTGGGTAGAAGCAAGAATACCATTAACACTTATAAGACAATTTCGAGTAATATCCTCTAAAGATCTGCATAAAAAAACATGCTCCCATTTTCTTTCAGCATTCACTTCTGTGTTTTCTTCCACAAGGTTCACAATTTGGCATACTTACGTCCTTTTTCGACTTCTCAACTTTTCCAATAGATATTGATGGTTGTTTAGCCTTATCTTTTTCGGATTCATCATTCAATGAAACTAATTTCTAAGAAATTTGAGACTCATTTGCTCGCTTAGCTAGGGGTTGCGAATAAGTAGTTTTGACCCTCTTTCCAAATGTTTGGAGAGACTCGCCTTTCTTATCTAAGCTTAAGGCCTGTAAAACCAATTTTGCTCATTCAGCTAGATTTGCAAATTCCTTGAGCTTATGCGAGGCTACAACTCTCCGCTTATGTAGGCACTAACTCAAGAGCATACTTGCCGAGTCGCAATAATTGTTGTTCGTAGTCGGCTACTAGCATATTCCTTTACTTCAACATCATAAATTCTTGCTTTTTATCTTTTAAATACAATTCACTGATATACTTATTCTCAAATTCAGACAAGAAGAGTGTCCAAGTGGCTTGATTCACTGGCATATAACGTGTGACAGTCAGCCACCATTGATAAGCTTCTCTTTTAAGAGAGATACTATATAAATGGCACACTTTGATGGTGAACATTCTAACTATTGTAAGACTTAGGTCGATTCTAGCTAGATTTCGGCTATGGTGGGATTGAAACCATTCAAATATCTAAACTCAATTGCTCTATACTTTCACAAATCCTTTATCGGGTATTGTTGAGCTACAACTACTAGGCAACTTGCCGAGTAGCTCCCACTACTATTTGAAGAATTTTCGTTATGGAGAGAAGAAAGTTCTCATCATATCGACCTTCTTGTCGAGGTTTATCAGCTTTATTATGTTGAACACTAGATGGATCAATGCAGACCTTTTTCACTTTCAATAGAGTGATCATTGCTATCTATATCATCATTAATAATATTTATTGGTTCCTTTGACATATTCAATTATCAAACAGATAAATTTCATAATCAACATCCAAATCCCGACTCAGACTCGACTCAACTTTGGCATGTACCTCTAGACTCAATTCTAAGCTCGATTTAGTCCGAGAATTTGCTAAACCTATAGTCTAATACCACTAAATGTAGCACCCCAATTTTTGACCCAATCGTTGGGTTTGAGTTATGAGGTGCCACATTCATTGTCGAAGCAACTACAATATGTTAAAATCAATTTGTACTATTAGATAATTAAATCCAACCAAGACATGCATTTAATATGATATACACTCGTTTCCGAGTATTAACGAGTTTACGGAAGCCCTAAAGCTAACTTGAGATAGAAATAGAACCAAATTGTAAAGAATTCAAAATATAGGGTTGACGGTGTGATGTAAGGGGGTTCCTCATCGTGACACAACATAATGTAAAGCATTGTAATGTGCCATGGCATTCAGATCTGAACGACGTCGCATACTGTTTCTACAATTTCAAATGGATTTCAACCTACAAATTTTTTTCCAATTAAATTCTAAATACATTCCATTCATATTTCAGCTAACAAATCCAATCCTTTAACATCAATTCATATACTTTAATACCTTTTTCAACAAGATCCAAATGCTTGGTTACTTATTAGCTAAGCATCTATTGCAATACCTTCAAATCATATCCATTCATATCAATTTCACCAAGGCCATTAATATTGTAACATATCATACCATTTCAAAACCCAATTTAATTATCTTTACAAGCCATATTTAATTAACCAAGCTCATACATTGACCTTTAAAACCATAAGTGCATTTAAACATAGTTTTATATCAAATATGACTCAACCTAGGTACATGCCAAAATTAGAACAAAATAGAATTTGTACGAACTTTGCTGAGTCGAGGACTGATTTCTAGATGCTGGATTAACTGCACGAACAACCTGATGTAAACCCGGTCACATCATGTTATGACGCAACTCGACGCTATCGAGATTGGCCTAAACTTGAGGGGCCCAAGTGCAAGATGAAACATCTCATAGGCTTGATTGATTATTGAGCCAATGTTTTTAAGGACTTTTAATTTAATTATGTTTTATTTAAATTAATAAGTTTGCATATTTTAATTTTAACTTGCACTTTATGTGTTCTACATTTAATAAAGTAATGCATTATGTAACTCTCATGTTAGTTAAGTATGCATCATAAATAATGACTTGCATTATGTAACTCCCATGTTAGTTTAAGTCTGCATTATTAAATTAAGTCTTGCATTAAATAACTCATCTGTTTATTTAGTTTGCATTTTAAACTATGCATTTAAGCATCTTAGTTAATTGAATTGTTAGAATAAATGCTTATCTGGAATAATTTAGTTGCTGGAATAATTTATTGATACATGTGTTTGAGTTCATTTATTTAATTTAAGTGTTTAATGTGTTTTGTATTTAATAAGTGTTTAAATGTGTTTAATATGTTTGTTTTAATGTGTTTAATTGGAGGTGTCTTTTTAGCTGGAAACCGTTACATTCAAGGGCTGTTACAAATTGATTAATGTGACTTTTCAAGTGAATTTCGGTTACATTCAAGGGGGAACATTATTCTTCATTAAAAGGAGCTGTTATCATCAATTAAAGGGAGCATTAAACATTCTTAAATTTGGCAGTAGCCTTTTCCATCTTCCATAATCGATTGTTGATTAAATGATCATTTCATGCATTCAAAACTCCATCAAGATGCTGGTGGCTAATAGGTTGGCCAAAGGAGACTTCAAAAGTTTTTCCTAAGCATTCAAGTTCATTGATTCAACTGAATTGAAGTCTATTGAAGAGTGGAGTTACTTAGGCTAGAATTTCGAAAGCTGTGACTTTTTATTTCAGCTTATTAAGCTGAATAAAAGTGACTATTTGGCTAGCCTCTTTTAACATTATAAATAGTTGTAATCAGCCTATTGTAAGAGGACCTTTTTGCTGAATTTATTTTAAACTTGAGTTTTGTGAGTTATGCAATTCTCTTTGTTCTTTTGGAATTAATCTGACTTATTAAGCATCTCTTGTGGTGTCTATCCTTTCCATTGTTAACTGAACTTATCACTTTCAAGTGTGGCGTGCATTATACCAAGGTTCCTATCATCCATTGATAGTGGGTCGAGGTTCTTTATCAAATTATATATTCTTTTTCAACCACATTTCAACCTAAGTGCTTGTCTAAGTTTCGGGTCAACAACCCAATATTCTTGGTTCACTCTTAAGCCTTAGCTGAATCCAATTCTTTAATTCCATATCCATTTCGAAACCATTCTATTTGAGCCTATCTTTCATAATTTCAAGCCACTTTTGCCAACCGTTTAGATTTACTCAAATTCACGATTGGGCAACATTAAGACTCGAATCATCACCGAAACGAGTTCGTATCATAACCTGAATCTACTTGCGCACAAAGAAAAACAAATCATACACTAAGTAAATATGTTCAGTGGTAAATTTATGATTCAAGACAACATAATAATATTATGTAAAATGCATAAATTCAATTCTTAACCCAATCTCATACCATTTATGTCAACCACTTTCAACCTCAATAGTTATGTTTATACCAATATTTACATGCCAATTTACTTACCTATTCATGCCAAAACTATCATTTCTACTTAACTTATACATATTCGTTTATGCAACTCAATTCAACACATGAGTTTCTAAACATACCATTCAATTCACAAGTATAATTCATCATTTTGAACTCATTTATATAGATATTTATACTCAATTACATGTCCATTTCAATCATTTCTGAGTTCATAAGCCCATTCATACTCAATCTTCCCCTTTGGCTCGTTCACTATTTGTTTCGTATATTGCAATTCAAATTCATATATTGCTTCACATAAAATTTCTATAATCCATTCATTTGCAACTCTATTAACCAACACAGACTCAGTTAGATAGTGAATTTGTCACCTTGCATCTCAATCTGGCACCATAGTGTATCATCGAATAAATTGAAGGAAAGATACTGGAACACATAGTTCATCATCGAGCAAGCCTAAACAATTATATTGGCATACAAAGTGTATCATCGGACGAACCGAAACAATTATATTGGAAGGCATAGTGCATCATTGAATAAATCGAAGCAATCATATTAGCATGTAAGTGCATCATCGGATGTATTGATGCAAATATCTAAAGAAGTTGAGTAAATCAGAATATCATCAAAATATATTACCAAAAATTTACCCAAATAAGGTCTCAAAAAATAGTTCATCAAGCGCATAAAAGTACTAGGCGCATTAGTCAAACCAAAAGGCATAACTAGCCATTCATATAAACTGAACTTAGTTTTAAAGGTTGTTTTACATTCATCCCCCTTCTTTCATTCGAATTTGATGATAACCACTTTTTAAATCAATCTTTGTAAAAATACAAGCACAATAGAGTTCATCAAACATATCATCAAACTTTGGGATATGATGTCTATACTTAATAGTGATTTGGTTAATTGGTCGACAATCGACACACATTCTATACATATCATCTTTCTTTGGCACCAAAATTACTGGCATCGCACAAGGACTTAAACTTTCACGAATGTGACCTTTCTCCAAAAATTCATCCACTTGCTTTTGTAACTCCTTCATCTCCTCAAGATTGCTTCGATAAGCTAGTCAATTTGGAATTGTTAACCTAGGTACTAAGTCAATTTGATACTCAATAACCTCAAAGGTGGCAATCCTTTAGGTGCCTCTTCAAACATATCTTTATATTCATGCAAAAGAGACACAAAAACACTATGCAAAGAGTCGTAAAGGTTAGTCAAAGATAAACAATTTTGCCTAAGTCGAACAATGATGCAAGGCTATTTAGTGAGTAAGGCTCTGTAACACCCCAAAACCGGCCCAGACGTTACGGCCGAATTCAACGTGTCATATGGGGAATGTTACTAAAGAAGTTATGTTTTATCCAAAAATCTTTCTTAGGGTTTGAAGAATGTTTTGTTTTAAGTTAAAGTGAACGGAAGCTGTGCACCAGGTAGGAAGCCAGAAAAGAGGAGGTGAGTCTGTTGGACTGCTTAAGTACTAAGCTCTTCACGGATCCAATCCTAGATATGCACACATCCATTGCCACACTTTATGCCTGTTACTAGGCCACGGATATTTAATTAAGTTAAGTCTATTTAAAATATTCATTTCCTTTGAAAACGTTTACATTGCGAAAGCTTTGCTCGGTTATCGTGATATTTTAAAAATAAGAAACTTTTATAAAACGCGCCCTAAAGCTAACCAATTTAATAACCCAAAATAAATAAAATAATAAAAAGAGCGGCCTTATTACAACTTAAACCAGAAACAAAATAATCAAAATAATAATTGTGAAACTTAAAAAAACAGAAATTAATCCTCGTGGCCACTCTAAATCCCACCCAGCTCTAAGTCCACCAACTAGGGCTCACCTGCAAGGATGGAAGGGAAAGGGGTGAGTTTGGAAAACTCAGTGTGTAAGGAAAACCCATCCAAAGCCCAAGTCAGCTCAAGCCCATTGGGCCTAAGCCCATTCAGATAGCAGTGGGTATTGGGCCGAAGCCCTTTTCAGAATACAATAAACTGGACCTTAGCCCCATTTTCAGATAACAATATGGCCCAGAGGCCCATTCCAGAACAGATCAGACATATTCGTGTATGCAAGCCCAACCCAGCCTATAACCAACCGCTACACTCCACCCGTACCAGCCCTACACTCCATGTGGGGAATAACTCAACCCACCCAGCCCTACACTCCACAGTTGCAGCATTGCTGCTCAGTTATCAATAAGTTGAGGTAAAGCCTCCAGTACGTGGACAAGCCACTTTCAGTACTTCCTCCATCAATATCCCAGTCCCATGCATCAGATAATAATAATAACACGGCATGCAGTAAATAATAGCAGTCAAACATGCATTCAGGTCAACCTTAACCCTAAGGGTATATCAGTAATTTTACTCCTAAGGGTAAATCTGTAAAGTGTCCACCTATAAAGGTATTTCAGTAATTTTATCAGTTTTAAAGGGTTTTCATGCATATTCCCACCTTTCACATACTAACAGAAACACTTACCGAGGGTTCTTACCGAATTGGGCCCGTTGGCCCATTATTCCAATTTTGGCCCATAAAGCCCAAAAATATCGAAGGCACAGAAATCATGAACTCTGCAGTCTAAACATTGTAGTTTACCAAAAACGTTAATCGATTTACCTCACGAGCATTCGCACACTCGTAAGTCCACAAAATACTGGTTTTTTGGCATTTCGACTTTTCGGCTTTTGCCAATTTAGACTATGAAAGGGTGTCAGTTACACACCTGTTTGGACGATATGCTGACGAGATCCACACACACGAACTGCCTACAATTGGATTACTAACACGTTAATCTAACTATCAAAAAATGAACTATGTATTAACCCCCTTACCATAATCGGCCAAAAGCACCTTAGGCACTAGCGATCCTACCTTTGCCGAAATTAGCGACTAGGTTTAGATCCAGTCGTTCCACTTGTCCAAGCCTTCGATCAGCAGCCTCTAGATCACACACTTATTCCTCTTTGATTTCTATGCAGATCTGATGTAGATCTATCCTCTAAACGATGGCAGAACCTGAATCCAAGAGATCTGAAGTTTCGGCTATAAGCCCCTAAGTCATATGGTATTTCGGCTTTTTAAGTGGTGAAGCAGATGACGATTCGAGGCTATAACCTTGGAATAATGCTGTCGACCGGTACCAAGGGTTTAGAGAAGATGAATGTTGATCAAGAGAAACAAAAATACCGAAGGATTTTGGCTTTGGAGAAATCGGCACAAGTAGTGAGTTTCGGGATTCGGCTTTTATAGCAATTAACTATGGAGGTTTTGTGGAGGATGGGATCGACAGAGAAGGTGAGTAGGGTGATCAAAAGGTTTCGGCTAACAGAAGAATCATAAGGGAAGAAAGAAAATAGGGAAAAAGAGAGGGAGAGAATTCAGCATCAAGAAGAGGAACTTGCGTTTTCGGCTTTTGTGAGAACTCAGAATGAATGAATGAAAACTTTCAGATGGCTAACCCTAATCCTCCAAGACAGAAAAAGAAAAAAACCTAACCCTAATATCAACTAAAGCAATCGGCCCAACCTCCCTAAGGCCCTTGCCGAAATTCTCTTGAGTGATCATGTGCCCAGCACATGTACAAAATTAAAAAGTAACTACATGCCTACCTTGCGACTCGAACCTTGGACCTTCAATTCCTTCCCATGCACCGTTTTTTTAGGAATCTAGTGGTGCCACCTTGCCACTTTACCAAAGCCTTATTTGTGTCATGACTTACGAAGTTCTTCTTAAAGCCCACTTAACCTAGTCTCCTATTCGCTTAAAATCTAACCTTTATATTTTACCATGTTTAACCTAGGCTTGGGCCTTCTAAAGTCCTACTAACACATTTAAACACAATTCCAATATTCAGAACACTAAAATTCCAAAATTTACCAAAAATCACAGAAACCCGAAAAAATCCCAAAAATCAGGCGTTACAACTCTACCCCCTTAAAAAAATTTCGGCCTCAAAATTTACCTGATCTAAATAGTTGATGGTATTGTTGACGCATAGTCTCTTCTGACTCCCAAGTAGCCTCTTCCTTTCCATGATTATGCCACAGTACTTTTACCAATGGAACCGACTTCCTTCTTAAAACTTTAACCTCTCGATCTAAAATTTGTACGGGTTCTTCTTCAAAGGTCAAATTAGTCTTTACTTCAATCTCCTCCACTAGCACAACATGTGAAGGATCCGATCGATATCGTCTCAACATAGACACATAAAAGACGTCATGGATTCTGTCCAACTTCAGTGGTAATTCTAACTGATACGCTACTGGCCCTCCCCGTTTAAGAACCCGATAAGGCCCTATAAACCGCAGACTCAATTTGGCTTTCTTGCCGAACCTCAAGATCTTCTTCCAAGGTGAAACCTTCAAGAAAACCATATCCCCAGCAGCGAACTCAATCTCTTTGCGCTTTAGATCCGCATACGACTTCTGTCTATCAGATGCCTCCTTTAATCGATTTCTTATCAACTTAACCTTACTTTCAGTATCTGCCACTGACTCCGGCCCAAGCACTTGTCGTTCACCCAGCTCTGTCCAACACGTAGGCGTACGACATCTCCGCCCATAAAGTGCCTCATATGGAGCCATCTGAATACTTGTTTGATAGCTGTTGTTGTACGCAAACTCCGCCAATGGCAAGTAGTCCTCCCAACTACCACGAAAATCGATGATACAACCTCTTAACATATCCTCTAAAATTTGAATAACCCTTTCTGACTGTCTATTTATCTGAGGGTGAAAGGCAGTACTGAAATCCAATCGTGTACCCAATGCCTCCTGCAACTTCTGCCAGAACCGAGATATAAACCTAGGGTCTCAATCAGAAATAATCGACACTGGCACTCCATGTAGTCGCACTATCTTTGCCACATACAACCTGGCCAATTTTTGCAGTGAGTAATCAGTACGAACTGGTATGAAATATGCAGATTTTGTTAACCTATCCACAACTACCCACACAGAATTTTTCTTGGTGGGTGCCAAAGGTAGCCCACTCACAAAGTCCATAGTTACTCTCTCACACTTCCATAGTGGAATTGCAGTAATCCAGAAGGCAATTGGTGCTCGGCCTTAACTTGCTGGCACGTCAGACATTTTCCAACAAATTCAGTCACCTCCCGTTTCAATTCAGGCCACCAGTACACCTCTCGTAGATCTCAATATAACTTATTCCCTCCAGGATGCATGGCACAGGGTCTACCATGAGCCTCTTTTAAAATTAACTGTCTCAATTCAAGGTCTTTCGGAATACAAACTCTTCCATGAAAGCACAGAACTCCGTCAGTGTTCAGTCTAAAATCTTCATTCTCACCATTCTCAACTTTCCGAAACTGAAGAACTAACGAATCATCCTTCAACTATTTTTCTTTAATCTGTTCAGTCCAAGTAGGCCTTACTTGCAATTCTGCCAACAGACTTCCATCATCGAACAGACTCAAACGTGCAAACAAGGCTCTCAAATCAGTAACAACCCTTTGACTCAACGCATCAGCCACCACGTTAGTCTTACCTAGGTGGTACTCAATCGAACAGTCGTAATCCTTAAGCAACTCTACCCATCTTCGTCGCCTAAGGTTTAACTCCTTCTGAGTCAACAGATACTTTAGGCTCTTATGGTCTGTGTATATGATACACTTTTCTCTATATAAGTAATGTCTTCAGATTTTCAACGCGAAGATCACTACTGCTAGCTCTAAATCGTGCGTAGGGTAGTTCGCTTCATGAGGCTTAAGCGGTCGCGAAGCATAATCGACCACCTTACCCTCTTGCATTAGTACACATCCTAACCCCACATGCGACGCATCGCTGTACACAGTGAAGTCCTTTCCAGACTCCGGTTGAATCAACACTGGCGCTTCAGTCAATACCTTTTTCAAATAGTCAAAAGCTTTTTGCTGTTTCTCAGTCTAGACAAATGCTACCCCTTTCCTCAATAATTTCGTCAATGGTGCAGCAATCAGAGAAAATCCCTCTACGAACCTTCTGTAATAGCCTGCCAAACCCAGAAAACTCTGAATTTCCAATACTGACTTCGGTGGTTGCCATCCCAGAACTGCCTCAATTTTCTGAGGATCCATTCTAATTCCTTCAGTAGAAACCACATGACCTAGAAAAGCCACTTCTCGCAACCAGAATTCACACTTACTAAACTTCGCATACAGTTGCTTCTCTCTCAGTACTTGCAGCACAATACGTAGATGCTCCTCATGTTTCTCCTCGGTTTCCAAATATACCAGAATATCATCCATGAAAACTACCACGAGTCGGTCCAAATAAGGTTGGAATACCTGATTCATCAAATCTATGAAAGCGGCAGGTGCGTTCGTCAACCCAAACGGCATAACCAGGAACTCGTAATGACCATATCGAGTTCTGAATGCTGTCTTATGAATATCCACTTCCTTTACCCTTAGCTGATGGTATCCAGATCGAAGGTCAATCTTGGAAAATACCGAAGCTCCTTTAAGTTGGTCAAATAAGTCATCAATTCTTGGCAGTAGGTATTTGTTCTTTATTATCAGTTTGTTCAACTGGCGATAATCGATGCACATGCGCATCATCCCGTCCTTTTTCTTCACAAACAAGACCAGTGCTCCCCATGGAGACACACTAGGTCTAATGAAGCCTCTATCCAACAACTCTTGGATTTGAGCTTTCAGTTCCACTAGCTCCTTCGGTGCCATCCTATAGGGTGCAATGGATACTGGAGCTGTTCCAGGCAGCAAATCGATTCTAAACTCAACTTCCTGATTCGGAGGTAATCCAGGAAGCTCTTCTGAGAAAACATCCCAGAATTCTCTAGCAGTTCTGACGGTCTCCACAGTCAGATTCTTAGTTTCAACTTGGCTTACGAAAGCCAAATATGCCTCGCATCCTTTACGCATCAGTTTCTCAGCCCTCAAAGTCGATACTACATTGGACAAGTAATCACTTCGTTCTCCAATAATCATTACCTCTTCATCCTCAACAGTCCTTAACACCATCCTCTTAGCTGCACAATCTAACGTTGCCCTATGCTTGGTCAACCAATCCATCCCTAGGATCAAATTGAATTCTCCGAATAGTAACTCCATCAAGTCTCCACAGAAAATCCTACATTGAGTCTCTAAAGGCACCTCCCTAAAGAGTTTCTCTACTTTAACCGAGTGACCTAAAGGACTTATCATAGTTACCCCACACATAGTCTCCTCAAAGTGAACACCAATGCCTCAGAAATGTCACATGCAACATATGAATGAGTTGACCCCACATCTATCAGAGCAGTATAAGGTACGTTAGAGATAAAAAACGTACCAGTTATGACAATAGGTGCGTCACCCTCCTCGCGGTTACTAGCAGCATATACCAAAGCTGGCTGACGAGCATCAGCATTAACAGTACCCCTACCAGGTGCCCCACGTCCACGGCCATTGCCACCGTGACCTTGGCCACGACCTCTCGACGGCGGTGGTCCACCTCGCGCTGGTTGGCCAGGTTGCACAGCCCCTTGTTTAGCCCCTGGAGTCTGAGCTGGCCTCCTAGGACAATCCCTGATCATATGTTCCTTTGATCCACAATGAAGAAAAGCCCCAGAACGCTTCCAGCATTCCCCCAGATGCATTCTACCACAATCTCTACAAGCTTGTGGTCTAACTGTGTTCACCGGAACCGCTCGAACTGGTTCCTCCATCCTAGCTCTCTTAACATTTCGGTTTGCAGCACCAGCTGGTCCAGCATCCCTCCTGAACTGGTTTTGATCCCTGTCGCGGTTCTTTCGTTCGGCTTGCTTCACCTCTTTGGCTATCTTAGCCTTCTCCACTAGTGCAGCAAAATCGCGCTCTCTCTGCGGAGCTATGAGCACCTTTAGCTCATCCCTGAGGCCATCCTCAAAATGAACACTGCGCTCATATTCAGTGGAGACAATGCCACTAGCGTACCAGCTCAATCACAGAAACTCTGCCTCATATTCAGCAACGATCTTACTACCCTAGGTCAGGTTCAGGAATTCCTTTCTTCGTGTATCCACATAGCTAGCTCCGACATATTTCGCCTTGAAGGATTGCTTGAACAACTCCCAAGTTACCTTCTCAGCTGGGGTACCCTCTCTCACAGTGATCCACCACTGATACGCCTCGTCCCGCAGTAATGACACCGCCCCTTTTAACTTCTGCTCCATTGAGCAGTCCAGGTCATCCATAATCCGCTCCGTGGCTTCCAGCCAGTACTCAGCCACATTTGGGGCTACTCCAGATATACCCCTAAAAACCTCCGCTCCGTTGGCCTAGAGTCGCTCAGAAATGGACCCCCTATTCATAGGCTCGACATTAGCTCCGGCCACCCTTTCTAAAACTCTCAACATGGCCTGGGACAGAGCGTCGTCCCCCGCGGCCCGATCATGAGGCCCATTGTCATCCACTGGTGGTGGTCGTGCCACTCCAGCTAGTATGTGTTCAGAAGACGATGATCCAGCTTGAGTACTACCTCGGCCTCGACCACGGCCTCTTCCCCGAGTAGCTCTCGTACTCATATCGATTTATCTAATTACAAATTTTGTATCGTTAGTTTACTATTTCCAATGTTTATTACAGAATATCTTATGAACAGATAAAGTTTCAGAGTTGTTCTCGCGCGACCGCAGTTTAGCTACTGTCTCAGTACCCTAGGGCGTAGATTACCCTAAAGTCTTAGTTTTGTAGCCTTAATGCTACATTATCTATAGTACTATCTCTAAGGCTCAGTACTATCTACAGTACAGTTCAGTATATAAAACAGAAAGATACTTACAGACCTGGTGTCGGGGATTCAGTGTGCCACCTCATCTGTTTTCTGACAAACTCAAAAGATTTAGGCCTTTTTGAGATCCATTTCTCACACATTTGATTTAAAGAAAATAGGTTTGGAAATTATCTCTTTTCAACAAAAAATTTGTTGTCAAAAATCAGATTTTTCAAAAATACCCTCTTTGGGCTCAATTTTTTAAAAACCTTTTTGGACCCGATCCACAGCCGAGTTGTTGCAACCGGGTTCTGATACCACTAAATGTAACACCTCAAACCCAGCCCAGACGTTACGCCAGAATTCAGCGTGTCACATGGGGAATGTTACTAAAGAAGTTATGTTTTATCCAAAAATCTTTCTTAGGGTTTGAAGAATGTTTTGTTTTATGTTAAAGTGAACGGAAGCTATGCACCAGGTAGGAAGCCAGAAAAGAGGACGTGAGTCTGTTGGACTGCTTAAGTACCAAGCTCTTCACGGATCCAATCCTAGACATACACACGTCCATTGCCACACTTTATGCCTGTTACTAGTCCACGAATATTTACTTAAGTTAAGTCTATTTAAAATATTCATTTCCTTTGAAAACGTTTACATTTCGGAAGCTTTGCTCAGTTATTGTGATAGTTTAAAAATAGGAAACTTTTATAAAATGCGCCCTAAAGCTAACCAATTTAATAACCCAAAATAAATAAAATAATAAAAAAAGTGGCCTTATTACAACTTAGACCAGAAACAAAATAATCAAAATAATAATTGTGAAACTTAAAAAAATAGAAATTAATCCTCGTGGCCACTCTGAATCCCGCCCAGCTCCAAGTCCACCAACTAGGGCTCACCTGCAAGGATGGAAGGAAAGGGGTAAGTTTGGAAAACTCAGTGTGTAAGGAAAACCCATCCAAAGCCCAAGTTAGCTCAAGCCCATTGGGCCTAAGCCGATTCAGATAACAGTGGGTATTGGGCTGAAGCCCTTTTCAGAATACAATAAACTGGACCTTAGCCTCATTTTAAGATAACAGTATGGCCCAGAGGCCCATTCTAGAACAGATCAGACATATTCGTGTATGCAAGCCCAACCCAGCCTATAACCAACCGCTACACTCCACCCGTACCAGCCCTACACCATGTGGGGAATAACTCAACCCACCCAGCCCTACACTCTGCAGTTGCAGCATTGCTGCTCAGTTATCAGTAAGTTGAGGCAAAGCCTCCAGTATGTGGACAAGCCACTTTCAGTACTTCCTCCATCAATATCCCAGTCCTATGCATCAGATAATAATAATAACATGGCATGCAGTAAATAATAGCAGTCAAACATGCATTCAGGTCAACCTTAACCCTAGGGGTATATCAGTAATTTTACTCCTAGGGGTAAATCTTTAAAGTGTCTACCTATAAAGGTATTTCAGTAATTTTATCAGTTTTAAAGGGTTTTCATGCATATTCCCACCTTTCACGTAGTAATAGAAACACTTACCGGGGGTTCTTACTGAATTGGGCCCGTTGGCCCATTATCCCAATTTTGGCCCATAAAGCCCAAAAATATCGAAGGCACAGAAATCATGCACTCTGCAGTCTAAACATTGTAGTTTACCAAAAATGTTAATCGATTTACCTCACGAACATTCGCATACTCGTAAGTCCACAAAATACCGATTTTTCGGCATTTCGACTTTTCGGCTTTTGCCGATTTAGACTATGAAAGTGTGTCAGTTACACACCTGTTTGGACGATATGCTAACGAGATCCACACACACGAACTGCCTATAATTGGATTACTAACACGTTAATCTAATTATCAAAAATAAACTACGTATTAACCCCCTTACCATAATCGGCCAAAAGCACCTTAGGCACTAGCGATCCTACCTTTGCCGAAATTAGCGACTAGGTTTTGATCCAGTCGTTCCACTTGTCCAAGCCTTCGATCAACAGCCTCTAGATCACACACTTATTCCTCTTTGATTTCTACGCAGATTTGATGTAGATCTATCCTCTAAACGATGGCAGAACCCGAATCTAGGAGATCTGAAGTTTCGGCTATAAGCCCCTAAGTCTTATGGTATTTCGGCTTTTTTAGTGGTGAAGAAGATGACGATTCAAGGCTATAACCTTGGAATAATGCTGCCGACCGGTACCAAGGGTTTAGAGAAGATGAATGTTGATCAAGAGAAATAAAAATACCGAAGGATTTTGGCTTTGGAGAAATCGGCACAAGTAGTGAGTTTCGGGATTCGGCTTTTATGAAAATCGGCTATGGAGGTTTTGTGGAGGATGGGATTGACAGAGAAGGTGAGTAGGGTGATCAGAAGGTTTCGGCTAACAGAAGAAGCATAAGGGAAGAAAGAAAATAGGGAAAAAGAGAGGGAGAGAATTCAGCATCAATAAGAGGAACTTGCGTTTTCGGCTTTTGTGAGAACTCAGAATGAATGAATGAAAACTTTCAGGTGGCTAACCCTAATCCTCCAAGACAGAAAAAGAAAAAAACCTAACCCTAATATCAACTAAACCAATCGGCCCAACCTCCCTAAGGCCCTTGCCGAAATTCTCTTGAGTGATCATGTGCCCAGCACATGTCCAAAATTAAAAAGTAACTACATGCCTACCTTGCGACTCGAACCTTGGACCTTCAATTCCTTCCCATGCACCATTTTTTTAGGAATCTAGCGGTGCCACCTTGCCACTTTACCAAAGCCTTATTTGTGTCATGACTTACGAAGTTCTTCTTAAAGCCCACTTAACCTAGTCTCCTATTCGCTTAAAATCCAACCTTTATATTTTACCATGTTTAACCTAGGTTTGGGCCTTCTAAAGTCCTGCTAACACATTTAAACACAATTCCAATATTCAGAACACTAAAATTCCAAAATTTACCAAAAATCACAGAAACCAGAAAAAATCCCAAAAATCAGGGCGTTACAGGCTCGTCGCACATCTTTTCCACTCGCATAAAAAATATGAACTACTCTTTTTTTCTCACAAGAGGAAGCACTCACCGTTGGGCCATAATTGATTTGGCTATTTTCACTAGAGGCCTCTTTTCTCTCAGTCTTTTTTTAATTTTGCGTCTTACTTCCTATAACCTTCTTACAGAACTTCATCATCTTGATTTGATCATTGTGAACATATTTTAGATTCAAAGGGGGTGAAAATGTACTTCTTCCATGGAAATCAAAAGAATATCGATTTAATTTACAATGATGAATAACATCATGATCATACTGCCATGTCTACCAAGTAACAAGTGGGCGACATGCATGAGAACAACATCATGCCAAACATCATCAATGTAAGTCCCAAGTTTAAAAGTGATTAAACACTGTTTTACCACACAGACCTCCGAACCTTCGTTAAGACATTAAAGATGGTATGGTGTAGGGTGTTTGCTACATGGCAAAGCAAGAGAATCCACAAGGTAGCTACTTACAACATTAGCACAATTTCCACTATCAATGATAAATGAGCAAAGTTTACTTTTAATGAAACACATTGAATAGAATATATTACTCCTTTAAAGATCATGATCATCCCTTAGTTGGATGTTGATGGTGCGGCTCACAACTAGACCAAGGGAATGAGTTAGTGGTTCCACCAACTCTTATTCACCATAAAACTCACCTCCATCATTGACGTCATCAATTAATTCAGGCATATCTAGATTTGTTTTATCTGAATTAGAGGTATACTTACCATATTCTTTTATAAAAAAAAGTCTCATGTTGGCAAAATCACGACTATAGTGTCCATGCCCTTTGCACTTAAAACATTCAATTTCACAAGCTCTTTGTTGTTGTGTGAAAAAGTAGTAAAAGTGGGCTGCTTAGAAGATGTAGAAGAAGGTTTTGTAGGAGCCCCACTTTTCCACTCAAAAGGTTTAGTCTCATCATGTTTTGATAACAATTTATCAGTAGCATAAGGAGGTTTCAAATTCTTGAAATTAGAATTAGAGCTTGTACCCCTATAATATTGTGATGCACCAAATGGACGAGATTGATGTTGTTGAAATTGCTGCTCAATTTCAATGGCCTTGTGTACCACATCCTCAAGATAAATGTAGGTTTGAAGATTAAGAGCATTGGCTATTGAAATGTTCAAGCCATCTACGAATCGCACCATGGTAGTCTCGTCATCTTCTCTTACATTTGCTCTTTGCATAAGCATCTCCATCTCCTTAAAGTATTCATCAACATATCGATTACCTTGAACAAGGCATTGAAGTTGTCGCTTAATATCCCTATATTAGTGAGGTTGGATAAAACATTTTTCATGATTTGTGTCAACTGGTCCCATGAATCAGCATCTCGTTCATGATTCCTTTGGTGGTTCAATACAAGTTGAGTCTACCAACTTAATGCATAATCTGAAAATGCCAGTGTAGCCAATGGAACTTTCTCCTTCTCCAGACATTTATAACAACGAAACATGATCTTAATTTTAGCCTCTAATCACAATATGCATCTGTGTCATTCTTCCCTCAGAATGGCGGAATGTTGAACTTCGGTTTAGCTACAGAAGGCTGGCCTCGATCAAGAATACCCAAAGTTTCATCAATGTGACAATATCCTCGTCTACCAGTATGAGAATGAAAACGAAGTTGTTCATTATCCCTATCGTTATCACTATCACGAGCACAAGACCGTCGGTTCGAAGAAGTCTCCAAACGAGAAACAACTTGAGTTAGCATTTGAAATTGATTGGTAAGCTGATTGAAAAGCTGATTAATGTTCTCTTGTAATTCCGTTTGAACACTTAGTCAAATTGGCCTCAAATGTATCACGTACCTTGTTCAATTGTTGATGTTAAAATTTATCATCCCCACAATATTTTCAAATGTAACGTCTTGTTCTTTGTCATCGAATGGTATCTCATCATGGTTTTTACGGTTACTAGTGTTACAAGTCATTGTAAAAGCCTAGAAAAACACAACACTAAAAAGAAAAATTAAGCAAACCTCACCTTTATGCACTCAGAAATAAAATAAAATTCTCAATGAGGTAAAAATTAATCTTGTGAGTCTTTTAAAAAGTGTTTATCTCAATCAATCAGAATGTATTAGTATCAACTACCAAAGCAAATATAATAGCACTATGAGTCCAAAATCGACTAGACACCAAAGAATTGTATTGCATAGAGGAAGGAATGTGCAATGCACTTTAACCTACTAACATAAGAAACAATAAAGTGTTAGAATACATACAAGAACAATAAAAAGGAAAAAAAAGAAAAAAAAGAAAACCTAAGGCTATGAATCAATAAAAATTGCTGAAACTTGAAAAATTATGAACCCACTTGACAAAATTTGTTCAAGGTATTCTCGATTTCCAAAAATCACGAAATTTAAACTGGAGCCTCTTTAAATATTGTATATTTGATCCTGAAAATTTTTGGCCCAAAATTCAATCCATAAAATATACTTCTTCTTCTTTTCTTTTTTTTTTCCATATTTTTCTATTTTTTTCACTTTTTCAATCACTTTTTTGTAGGAATGATTTTGTTGATGTATGCCTATGTGCAAAAGTTGACGTTGCTTAATGATTTTATTTAAAATGATTGCAAGAATACTCTATTTAAATTTTTACTTTGCATTACTCAGGATGAGCAATGGTTTAACTTTGGGGGTGTGTAAACTCGAAATTATATAAGATTTTTCTAGCAATTTTACCACCTTTTGACTTAATAATTATATTAATTTTGAGTAAATGTTAAGAACTTAAGTGGATTTTGCTTAAATATTAATATTGGACGTGAATTTATGAAGTATTTGAAATTATGCTTTATTACATGATTTTTATGCGTAATTTATATTATTTTCATGTTAATTATTAATATGTTAATTTTTACTATGCAGTGGGACCATGGAATATGAGATTAATATAAATGTTGCATGGACATACACACATCCATTCTGTTTGGACGGTAAGACCTTAAAAAACTGGGTCATAACAATGTTAATTTGACCCAATAAAATTATTGCTACATGATGGACATGTTTGATTAATTATTAGACTAAGAAACCATCCAACAAAGAGGAGTTAAGCCCAATTTTGACACAAGCATATGGCTGCCCAAAAGTTAGCTTAGGGATATTTTATTAGAGGTCCCTGCAGTTGGAAAAATATCAGAAATTGAAACACCAACTTTATCTTTGAAACCGTCCACTTCATGGCTAATAATAGAAAGGATTTGAATTCAAAATGAGCAACCAAACCACCTTTTTCTCCATATATTGTGGCTAACCAAGCATGAGTGAAATAAAGGATTTTCAAACTTTATTTTTAGTAAACTTTACCCTTACCTTCACCTATAAATACCACACACCTTTCACCTTTCAAAGCATCCCTTAATCCCTCATCACTCTTCATAACATCCTTTCATTCTTTCTTATTCTTTTCATTTCTATTTCATTTCCCCTTCTGTTTTAGCCAAAAAAACCCTTGTCAAGATCATATCTTGGCCAGCCATCTTGAGAAACCCTTAGCAATGGAACAACGAGCAAATTGAAGGAACACCTTAGTCAGAAAGACCCGAAAGGTTGCTGAACTGAATTAGAGTTTACTCTTTCCTCCTTGGTGTTTAATTTAAACATGTTTGCTAAGTGTTTATTGATCTTGCAATCAACAATGATAGATTAATTTTAGGATTGGCGACTTATTCGGGTCCCAAAGGTCTTTTGGGATTGTAACAGTTTGAGGTTGAGGTTGGTATGGATCCAAAGAAAAGTTATCTAAAAACGGTTCAAGCACTATGAATAGTATAACACATGACATTGTTCACAATTCCCCCAAAATGTGATCGTTTCATCTCATCACCTTATTTTTCCTTCTCTTACCTTCATTATTTCTCCAACCATGTGGAAGATAGTGGTTGATATTAGCTCGCTTTTGTGCACTATGATTTTGAGACTATTTTATGCTCTTTTATTTTTCTTGTTTTGAGAATCCCTGTATTTTGTTTATTCTTTTCTCTCATAATGCTTTTGATCATCACTTTTTTTTCTGTTACATTTTCTTTTCTTTTCATGCACAATTTCTAGCAAGAATCAATTACTAGTTAATTAAATCCCTCTTCACTAATCACTCAACTAAACTTTTGTAAGAAACCTCCATAATGTTCCTACCTAACCCTCGATGTCCATGGCCTGAAGTCAATTTGATAGTGCATTAAAAGTTCAAGGACTGTGAAGGGTTAAGTTTCAAACTCAATTTCGACTCAAGATTTCAAACATAAAGGCTCATTAGGAAGGGCTAAGTAAAATTCATGAACTAGGGATGATATAGTGTTTAAGGTTGGTCTTTTAGGCTCAAGGCTATACAAACAATGCCTAAGGTCCTTCCCAGATTAATCACCTAGCAGCAATTCTATTAAACATACATCTACTTAAATGAACAATTAGCAATTCAAATATTTTATCTACAAGGATTCGTATCTTTTATTCATCCTATGGTACATTTTATACATTTTCATTTCAGTTATTTATCGCCTCCGAACATACCAATGTCCAAAGTAAAAATATGCACAAAATATATCAAATAAGCGGTGTTTGCAAGTATATGGTTCATGTTGTAATAAAGTTACAACAAAGCAGGTGAGTACTCTGAGAATCGTACCAAAGTGAGGAGAGCACTGACTTAATCTTAACCTAAGTACAAATAAAACTAATTAGTACTTTAAATAAATTATATTACGAAAAAACATAAAGAAAGTTTTTTAGTATTTTTATAAATAAAGAATAAAATAGTATAAAGAAAAATATTTTGGGAAATTTGATATAGAAACTGAATTAGATTTGAGCATGGGTGATTAGTTCACTTCGATAATCATGACTAACTGTCGTTTTGAGTTCCCTGTTTAACCAACTAGTCGTTACCTTAGCAGGATCTCTCAATCTCCCACTAGACTAATGAGTTGTCAAGAACTACTTAGCTCTCGACCTCACAATCTAGACTAGTTCGGGGCTAAGGTGTTCATGAATATACCATACCAACTTGGGGTTAATTCCAACTTAGATGACTTCCTAGGGTCCTAAACCCTAGGGTTTTAGTTCTTCCTGTCCCAAAGACTGATCCACTAAGAAAACCCTGCACAACAATCAATTAATCATACCTTCACTTGTTAATCCCCCATAAGAGGATTAGTTCCTCATGGATTTCAAAAACATAATAAACTTGGTGTAAAATATGAATATTAATAACAAATCAAGAAATAAAGGTTTAAGAGAATCTTGAATTGTATTAATTAAAGCATAAAATCCACAAAGAGTTGGTCAAGTCCCACAAACCAGATCTCCTAAAAAATGCAAAACTAAAAATAACTTAAAGCCTAAGAAAAAGGAAAAACTAAAAACTGAAATTACAAAAAAAAATTACATGATATGAAAAGTTGTCCATAACAAGTGTTTAATGAGCCTATTTATAGATTTAGGGTTGTGTTGTCCTCAACCCTAGGTCATTGACGCTTTCGTATTAAACATTTGATTGTGCAAACCAAAACGCCCCTAGCACATAAGTATTTCTTTTACAGGACCAATGTTGCGACACCCTAGTACCTGTGTCGCGAAATCAAAGGCAGTATGCTCGTATTCAGGGTAGCTTCTAGGATGTGTCACGACATCCCTTGATTGTGTCAAGACACTAAAGGTAGTCTTGGAATTCTTGTGCTCTGTTCCCTATGTTGTGACATCAAACTCCCCGTGTTGCAACAAAACAACCAATATTGAGTTGAGATACCCTCTAATGGTCTCTTACACACCCACAAAGTATATCAGCTCACCCTTAGGCCTTATTCAGCCCTTAAGGTCAATAAAAGACTCAAATTGCAATTTTTATTAAATGTAAATGAAATTCTAAAAGCTCAACTAAAACTTAGTAAAAATGCCTCTAATAAAACTAGTTTAATCTGCTACACCGAATTACAGTAGATCAAACCCCCCAAACTTAAGTCATTTCTTGCCCTTAAGCAAATCAAACAAAAATAGTAATTAAAAGACGACCCTTAAGAAAATATGGTACAAATGTTGGCTTTGGAGCACATAACTAGGCATTTCATATTTACATATAATCTTGGCATGATATACAACTGACTTACCACTTTTGATATCAAACACCTAAGTTTAGTATATTACAAAGCACACAAACATTAAGGGTTTCAAATGTAGGGATCTATGAATAAATTATACAGGTAATTTGATTATCCTAGCAGAATATAGATAACCATAAATGCTATTTTTTAGTATGATGTCAATTCATAAATAAGCTGATCTAGTTCACATGGGGCTTTTTAGCTTGTAACATTCTTAGACTTAGGATAGGTATGTAATTCAAGAACAGTAAGCATCAAATAGTTTCAAGCACGAAAATAGTTTGGCACATTGTATTGTTCCCTATTCTTCCCCCTTAGTGACCCTTACCCGTTCATCGCCTTATTTCTCATTCTCTCACATTTCTTATTTCTCCATATAGGAAATCACAACATAATAAAGTAACTACGACTAGCTCACGAGTTTTTGTGCACTAGTGAACGAGTCTTTCTATTTTTGGTGACTTTGTCACTTTTTTTCTTCTTTTTCAATACATTTCTCATTCATGAATGTTTTTACTTTTAAGAACTTTTTCTACTTGTTTTGATTTTCTTTTGCTATACATATTGGCTAACCTATAATCACTCTATCACACTGATCCTTCCTATTTCACTCTATTTTTACAAAATTCCACCATAATGCATCTACTTAACCCTCAATACATATAACCTGACTTTTATAGTCATGCAGTTTAAAGGACTAAAGAAAAAGATTAAATACAAATTAACATTTTTAGCTCGGGTTGGCATGAAAGGTCATCAAGAAGTGTTTTTTGGCTCAAATTTAGGTATTAAGGATGAATAAATAGGGGTTAGCTTTTTTGTTCTGGGTGTATACCAAACAATGCCTTCGGTTATCCCTACGTTTTTCAATATTCACAAATTTAATCACTCAAACAATTACAATTTCAACAATTTATCATTTATACTAGCATATTTGTTTCCTTATATTCTTTGTATTATATGGTACATTTAATTGCTCAATGCCTATTTACAGTGTAATATATAGAACTTAGTAGTCTAATAATAAAAAAAATTAAAACCATCTACTATCATGCCAATTTTATAGTAAATACAATCAACCTATATACATGCTCCTAACCAATCACTTGTATTTCAAAAAGCTCAAGCACACAACTGATAATAAAAATTAAAGAAAATATAAGAAATTGAAACAAATGCTCTATGTTACCCCTTCACACTTTTGATAACACATCATCCTTAATGTGTAGCCCAGAAAAGATAAGGAAAGAAGTTACCTGGTTGATCGTGGTAGGTCCGTTGTCTAATGGTGGGTACTTCATTCTTTATTGTTTTGTTATTCAAAAATGATGTGCTCTTTTCATGTGGGATTCCTACACAAAAAATTCAAAAATAGAAAAACAAAACAAATAATATTCTACTGTTACTCTTACTCCTAAAATAAAACATCAAAATTATCCTAAAATTAATTATAGTTTTTCAAAAATAAAAGTTTAATTTAATCATCATCTGAATCCTTAAAATGGGGTGATTGTCCTCTTTCCATGGGTACTTTTCCTTTCCCTGAAACATATCCTCGAGAGGAGCCGCCACCCGATGGATTTGCATATTGGGTCAGGCTACAAATGATAGGACCTTTTGGCATGGAATATTGCGGCTGGAATGTGGCCTCATAATTTTCCTATTCCCTTTGAAAGTCTCGCTTAATAGGCTCGCCCTCTTCTTCCCCTTTTTCCTTGTTCCTTGTCTTTTTGAATCCAATATTGATTAATTCGGATAAATCCAAATTTGGTGGGTAGTTTGGTTCACTGGTCCTGTTCTTGCATTCAGTGGATCATCCAATTTATCTTAGTGGTCTCACTCGTTATTTCTTTTTGAGCCTTTGTTGTTGTTTTCTTTAATGATGTCGAAATGTCCATTTTATTCTTTGTTCTTTGGTTCAAATTTGCAATTTCATTTCTCTGAAGCTCAACACATTGAGTATATAGGGAATCTCCAATCAAACTCTTTGTTGGCCTCATAAATTGCTCATGATATTCCATTGGAACTTTAACCTTTTTGCATAAGGTTGTCACAATGTGAGGAAAGAACACCCCAACTTTTTGGTTACTAATGCATCGCTTCATGTTTTGATGCATCCATCTCTCGACACATATATGTTTTTTCTGCAAAATAGCGTACAAAAAGATAGCCCGAAAAGTATTTACATTAGAGTCATTCAATGTAGGGGTTATTCTAGTACAAATAAGTTGCATACATATCTTAGTAACTGGGAATATGATTTCCTAATTAAAATTAATCGGTAAGTTAGTATCCGATCTATGGTTCCATTTGCCTATTCCTTGAGTTAAGTATTTTACAATGTCATCCATGTTTATATTCCTAAATGTATTTAAATCTGTGTTATTTAGGAACTCATTTACATAGTATGGGACATTGTAAAATTCATATATATCTCAAGGAGTAACCCATACTTTCTTACCTCTTATCGTAACGGTTTCCCATATTTCATCATATGGTCTTCTCATCTCTTGATTTCTAAAAAAGGCATAGAATTCTTGAACTGTCGGAATAACCATATTTTCTTTAGGAGTGATACAAAATTGCTCCCATCGATGATACCAGACCAATGTCCAAATCTCATTACATAAAACCATTGAAGGTTAGAATCCTCATTCTTGAATAAAATTTTTCCTTTGTAATTCGAGAAAATATTTCTCGACATTTACATTTTGAAATTTTTGAGGATTCGAAACCATCGAAGTTTCTTTTGTAATGGTCTTTCTAGTTTTCCTAGGAGGCATAGTTGTTACAATGTTCTCTATAAATACTAACAACAATGAGCAATATTTCAAAAGCAATGGAACAATAAATTTGAAGTTTTGAAACTTTTAACATTAACTTTTGAGTCTTTGTTATTTCTCTTGTAATGGTGATAATGAGTTACGTTGTGAATGTTTGATTCGTCACCTACTCCAAATAGAATTCAAGATAGAAAAATAAAAAAAATGGTTGTGATTTTAGGGATTTAATGAAAAAGGGGTTTTTGGATTTTTATCAAAGTTGAGAGTATTTTGAGAAGCTTAAGGGGGTTAAGAGAAGTTAAAATGTAGGGTTAAAGTGTTTTTAAGTTTTAAAATTGGGATTTTGAGACTAAAACCAAGTAAGAATAAAGTCTAATTGACTGGGTTGTGAAATCGGGTTGGGTCAACCCTGTAGAAAATTGCAGTGATGTCGCGGCATAGGGGTTTTGTGTCACGACACTACTGGCTGAATATTTGGAATCTTGGGTAGACCGTTTTCTGTGTCGCGGCACAAAAATGCTGTGTCACGACATCGAGTTGATTTTATTGATCCTTTGATTCTGGACGCGGTGTTACAGCACGGAGGTTTCATGTTGCGACATCAACTTTGTTTTGAGACATTTCTGCTTCTAAAGTGTCTCGGATCCTATAAAACACAATGTTAATAAAAATTACAGTCTAGGTTAAGTAGTTAGTAAAATATACAATAATATACATAAAATTAGAGTTTAATTAGAACTATTAAGTTTTACTGTTGGATTCATTCGTCAGTTCCAATAATGTGCATGAGGATGTTTTCTTTGAATTATTTTTATCTATATTTGTCTAGCATCTGTCGTGCCACTCCACTTTCTTCCGCTTGTCTGGTTCTTTAATTCTGTGCTTTTGTCTTGCATTTATCACAACAAATACCTTTCTCAAATTGAAACACTTATCCAAAGTTATAAGAATTTTGTAACTCGATGATCGTTTGAACCTCTTGTAATCCTTGTAACATCCTAAATTAGGGCCTAGTAGGAACAGTGCTTTTGAGACCACAAATCTAAAGTAGAAATAATTATTTTATGATTCTCATGAGGTCTATGATATGGTTGCATACTTGTGTGAAAGTTTCATGAAGAAATTCTGTTGATAAAGTGTCCAATTTGATATTTAGGACTAAATTGTAAAGATTGCAAAATGTGAGTTCTAGAAGCTTTAGGTATGAAATTGCCATGGATTATTAATTAGAGGTCCTTAAATAGTAATTTTCCCAATTTCTATTTGTATGGACAAAAATGGGCATGAATAGGAAAAATTTGAAAGAAAGGCCTTACTGGCATTTTTATCATTTGGTCAATAAAAGAATAAAAAGGGAAAAATAAGTCAAAATTGTGTCCATCTTCTCCCATCTTGGCCGTAAATCTCAAGGGTTCCATAACAAGGGTTTCTTCAACTTTCAAGCTCAATATGAAGTGCATCTTAGCCCCGTTTTTAATGCTTTTTACATTTTTGGAACACTAGTAACCCAATTTATCTATTTCTAGCCATATTTTGAAGTAGGGTTCATGTTTGAAATTTGACCCATGTGTGACATGCATATATTTTGATGTTTAATAGAGGATTATGAAAGTTTGATGTGTGTTTAACATCTTTTACTAAATGATTTTTGATGGAAATGCATGAAAATGACCTATTTGTAAATGCTGCAAAATGAATGGCTAGATGTATGTTTTAATGAGAAATGTGGGTTGCTATAAACATGTTATAAGTTCGGCTAGGTTTAGGTAACAAAGAAAATGAACACATTTCATTTTACGAGCCTAGGGGCTAATTTGTAATTATGTGAAAGTTTAGGGGCAAAATTGTAATTTTTCCAAAGTGTGATTTATGGACTATTTTGAACAATTTGATAATTAAATAAGTGAAATTTTTTATTATAGATCAAGAAAAACGGAGTCTGGCCCTAAATCGAGGAAAGAACAAGGTTGTGGACTAAATCAGATAGTAGCCATATTTTGGGTACCGAGATAAGTTTGTGTGTAAATAATGCAACATTACATTATTATGTATTTAATGCTTTAATATTGCATGAATTGTATAATTGTCTTTATGGATTTAATTAATGACGACTCGATGATGATTCGATGAGTTTGATACCTCAAAATCCTGGTTGAACCTTAGGAATAGTTAGGATACAAATGTCATGACATTAGGGTTATGCACGATCCCATGTAAGACCATGTCTGGGACATTGCTTTGGCATCGATATGTAATATCGTGTAAGACCATAGCTTGGCTATCGGCATCGATGTGTGATCCCATATAAGACCATGTCTAGGACATGGCATTGGTATCGACCTACGATCCCATATAAGACCATGCCTGGGACATGACATTGACATCGATATGTGATCCCATGTAAGACAATATCTGGGATATGGCATTGGCATCCTACAATGTTTATGAGAGTTCCCGAGTATCTTTTAGTATTCCAAGCGGTTCAACGGGTAATCCAACAATTATGTCAAAGGGATGACAAGGTATGATTATGTTGGAAGAATACAGGTACGTACACAAAGCTCATAAACATTGAGATTATGAACCGATGAGACCTCAGAACAAGTGACTGAATGAATTATGATTCATGAGTTTTATTGCACATTATGTAAATGGCATGATGTAAAACGTACCTATGATATTTGATGACATTGTGATAAATGTTATTGTGTTATGTGTATAATGTTGCATGGTTAATGTTGTTAATTATTTACATGTAAACTTACTAAGCTTTATGCTTACTCCCTTTCCTTTTTCATTTCCTTATAACGTCGCCAAGCTAGCTCGGGGATCGAAGGACGTCGGAGCTCGATTCATACTATCAAACTAATCTTTTGGGTATAGTGAATTTAAGTATTTTGAGTATGGCATGTATAGGACTTGGTCTTTTTGTTATATGTCATATTGGTTTAAACAAGTGTGTTGGCTTAAAATGATTTGATGATTCATTTTGTATATAGCCATGAGATATGACTTATATTAACTATAGGGATGTAATCCTATTCATACATGCATACGTGTGCTATGGTCACTCATGTTGTGGTTAAATTCATCTGGCATGGATGAATTGTGGATATGACTATGAATGCTTGATGATGGAATTGTGAGTAAATGACATAATAACATCTAAGACATGAATGTGTAAAATGGAATTAAAATGATGTTTCATATTGTATGTGATTTGGTAAACTTGGTCTAAATAAAATATGAAGTCTTAAGTAAGTATAAATTGTTAAGAAGTTGACATGCATGAGTCATGGTTATGAATATGTAAGTGCTCATTTATTTCATGTAGGATGTCATTGAGATATATAAGTATGCATGTGTTGTTAAGGGTGACAAAAGGCTTAGAAAATAGCCTTAAAGTTGTCCGCATGGGTAGGTATACGGGCGTGTGACTATACCGTGTGTGACACACGGTTTGCCCCATGGGCATGTGACTTGGCCGTACGATCCTAATTGCATTGATGACGTCATAAACAGAGAGTTACACGGGCGTGTTCCAAGCTACACGGGCGTGTGTGACCACACGGCCTACCCAGATGGGCGTGTGACCCTGTTTCATAAAAATTCTTCTAAGTTTTCCTGAAGTTTTCTAAAGTTCTCAGTTTAGTCCAGAACCACTCTTGATGTATGTTTTGGGCCTCATAGGCCCATATAAGGGACAACATGCATATTGATGAACGAATTTAAATTGAGCGCAATTTTGTGACTCGATTTTTGTATGTGTGTTTATGTTTAAGTCCGGTAATGCCTAAAACCCTGTCCTGGCGTAGGATACGGGTAAAGGGTGTTATAATCCTGTTCTCATAGGTTATCCGCATGATATACTTTTCTTTCAATTTATCTCCTCTCAAATTTATTAATGACCTTGATTAAGCCTAAAACATTTTCTAACATTAGGGAATTACTAAAATTTTCCACAAAATTTATCGTTATATTTTCAACTGACACCTTATTCCTATTACAACGGGCCAATCTTTCTTCGGTCATTTCTTTCAATTGGCTAGTATTTCAATTGTGTGGTTCAAGTACGGAATGGACACCTTCTAAGTTCCTTAACTCTAAGTCCCTCTTTAGTATAGTTATTTCATTAAGATATCTTCTGGTTTACTAGAAACTCCATCTATATTTACAATTCTGAGCTTAGTGAATAACCTAAAACTCTGGAGGTCTTTAAAATTTTGAAGTGTCGAATTAAGAACTATTTTTTTTTTGCAAAAAATATTTATGCTTACAAGAACCTCCTTAGAATTTGGTTGAAAAATTACAAGCTAATTGAGATAGGCTAGCACAACTTACCTTATCAGTTATGACTTGACACTGATCACATTCCTGTTGAGATGGACACGATATTGGCAAAAGCGAGAATTCAGTATTTGACTTATTGTGTTTGATGATCAATTCTATTGTTGGCTCTATCTCAGATTGGATGCTCTACGTAAAGGTTGTAAATGATGAAACCATGGTAAGAAAATAAGAGATAAAGAGAATATTTTATGATGTAAAAAAAAATATTAATTCCATATTGAAAGTTTCTTCCCTTTACTATCTCTAGAATTTTCTCGTACAGATATAACTAACTCAATTGTTGCTTATAAAAAAGTAGAGGACTAAAACCTAATCTTGAAGGCTTGAACTTGTACTTCTTGTAGTTTTTTTTGTGAAATGAACTTAGAAATTCTTAATTTCTAAGTGGAAAAGGTTAAATAAGAATGACATTAATGCTTTAGTTTTTATCGCACATGGCAGTGGAGATTGAAGTTAATAGTCATGTTGGAATTGAAAACACTTGCAACGATACTTGTGATAAAGTGTTAGATGCTTTAGCTGATAATGATATTCGTAGTGAGGGGTTAGATAATGCAACTAATAATGAGTATCAGGTTAATAATGATGGAACAGTGACAGTTGTTATTTTCATCTGTAATGTTTTTCATTATTGTCTTGTTGCTACAATGTATACTTTTCTGTTGGCACTTGATGCACACCAAATTCAGTTTGAATACTGAAGAAAACGACAAGCTTTGCACCTTTATACGATGATGAGGGTACATGGGATTTGTGCCCCCATGCATTATTTCTAAATACTTTGAGATGTCTCTAAATTTTGGCTAACTAAAGATGTCCCTTGAGCCTTGCATAACCTAAGTTAAATACCATTTTCTCAGTTGGGCTATTGATGCAACTAACTGTTTTTTACCTCTTTAACTGCAACCTACTAATCACTTAAGTCCTTTTTGGTTATTCAATGACACTATTTAGGATTTGAATGTTGTATTGGAACTTAAAGTTCCTTCATTTGCTTTTTCATGAATTTTGTTTTCTTCTGGTATTATGGTGTGATGTCATCAGTGGTTATAGTGTCACTTAAGTAGTCATTCACAGACTCTACATCTGGGTATCAAATATCAAATACAGTGTGCAGATCTAAATATAGGAAAGAACTAAGCTAGATGTCTACATCATGATTTCTGTCCAAATAAAGGAAGATTTCCTTTGTTGGAAAGACACTAGAAATTGGAGAACAAACATCAAACGTAAATACTCGGATATTTGATTTGGCAAAGTTGAAAAAAGTGGAGAGCTTTCCTGGTGTTCATTCTTATCCTAGGAAAAAAAAAAAAAAAGGTTGATTTAGTGTGTACATGACATGATGTGTTCATTATTATCCTTGCCTTGCCTGTGGGCTACTGGAGAAAAATCCCATGTCCTGATTCACCTAAGAAAACATACGGGCAAAACAATTCTTCATACTAAGGAAATTTGAGCCAAAAAGAAAGGAAAAGAAGAAAGAGGTTAATGCCATTACAATTTTCGTTCAAAGCAACACAAAGGCAAAGACTGAATCCAACGGCAGACATAACTTCAACGTCTTCATTGGGAATGTTCCTGAAGTCCAATCATTAAAACTTTTGCACATAAAGCATTGATGGAACCACATGATCTACATGTGTGTCCATGAAAACTCAGCAGGCAATAGAAAGTTGATTTAGTGAAACCTATTTGCTGCCTGCAACTCGATCGAAATTTCCAAGGGCAACAGAAATGGGTAGGGGGCGAAAGGGGGATGATGAGGCTGGGAAGAACAGCAGAGCTTCTTGACCCAACAGAGAATTTTTATTTGCAAAATACATGGGCAATGGTTGTCATACATTCCTCACCTAGTTGACAATCTATCGATAGAGCCAGGGCTATTATAAGAGATGTAAAATACATTCAAAAGGAAGCCCCAACACAATAGCAGAAGTTCAAGTTAACTACCTAATTTAAAAGCATCAACAAAAAGACCTAAGCACACTCCGGCTTTCCAATAGTTAACCATTACCACAATCGACTGCAATCTTCCAGTTTTTAAAGAAGGGGACTTTCTGTACATAAGCATACCGATCCCCTCGATTGCAGCAACAACAACCCCAGCAACTAATACATCCCAATCACCTGTTTGTCCAAGAATAGTTGCCAAAGCATTTGCAGTATAGAAGCCCAAAAGGAGGAGGAATATCTTCATGGGGAAGTTCTTTCTTGCCGAGTTCAACTTCTCTAATAGCTGCCTCCCACCTGCACTTACTACCCTGCCCAGTCGAGTACCACCAAGATTAGAGCTGTCACTGTTGAGACTATCTTCACCATTTCCAGGCACCCCACCAGTGTCTAAGGCCAATGCTATTTTCCAACCATGTCTTTTTGTTGAAGAACTGTTTTAAGGTGAGCAAAATCATATGGGTTCTTTAAACGAGCATCTAACAATTTCAATTAGCTAGCAAACAATCATTAACAGAATCCTTCTGAGAATAGAAGGCCTTCAGCAGCTCAAAATTTTAATAAAGTTCAAAGTTACCTCTTTCTGGGGAACGTTAAAGACTTTAAACCAATCTTCGAGGATTGTCCACTTAAACTATACTCATTGCTCCACCTCTGGATTGCACAAGTTGCAAGCGTCAGACATGAACTTGCAAAGACATCATTCTCCGATATTGATAAACCTGCTTGCAAATTGATTCTTCCCACTTGACAGGCCATATACTGCAAACAGAGCACCCACAAAATCAGTGTGTCGAAGCAAAACGGATCAAATGTTTCTGCAGTTAATTGGAAATCTCCAATTGACAATACCACCGCTATTCTACATAAGAAAGCCTGCCTTTTCTTTGCAGGTGGCAAGTTTCGAGTTCTAAGGATTAATGGGCATCCAAAATAAGGCAGGAAATATGGAGTTGATGCATAATAAAATGAAAAGCAAGCCAAGGTAATCCTAGTCAGATAAAAGGAGCAAAATCATGAAAGACAATCTAGTCATTCAGGGAATTTAAGGTTGTCACCACAATCATATGCTTCGTTACCCGGACTCGGCAATTTGGGGTTCAGTACCCGTGTCGACACGGATTCCGACACGGAATACGCGTCTGATCGGGCAAAAACCAGTTGACACGGCGGTGGGTGAGAACTGAGATGGGAGAGAAGAAAAAAAAATTGATTTGCAATGCCGAGAGAGGGAAGAGTGGCGATGTAGGAGGTGGATGACGATAGAAGAAAGAGAAAAGACTTCCCAAATAAATGAACAAAAAATTTAGGGTGTAATTAGGGAAAAAGTACTATAGAGCTCCCTTTATATATTTTGGATTGCATTTTAGTCCCTTCATCGATAAATGGGCAAATTAGCTCTTGTACACTAGATAGTGTGCAAAACAACTCATTCATTAAAATTGCACCATTAAATTTTATTTTTGGTGTGGCATAATGATTTTTTCAATCCTCTAACTTTACAAAAAAGTCATTTTAGTCCTCATTTAATTTTTAGCTATTAAAGTTACACTTGTTGTCGGATCACCCCAAATGGATAGAAAAACTAATGTTAATTAACTTTGCTGACATGACATACACATGGATTGCCATGTGGATGATATGTCTGCATTTAATTAATTTTTTTAAAATTAAAAAAATATATTAAAAATTTTAAAATGTTTATACTTTTTAAATAATTTTAATAATTTTTAATTTGCATTTAAAATAATTTTTATAATATTTTTAAATTTTTAAAATTTTAAAAAATTAATTAAATACTAACATGTGACCTAACGTCAAATATAGTAGTCATTTTGGCATATTTCTACACTTAAGAATTTGTTTTCTAGCCATTTTAGTATTATTTATTGCATTTTTAGTAGTTAGTAATTATGTAGTAGAAGTTAATAAAATAAGTGTCTTTAACACATTTTGTTAGCGTTAGTGACCTATTAGGCCGACACGAGCCTTAGGTAGTTAATCTGTTAATTTGAGTGTGTAGGATGTTGCATTTAGGTCCCAATAAATGTAGGAATTTGGGACGAGTGATGCACAAGCTTCCAGAGTCGCTAAAATAGGACACTAACCCATAAGACTACAAATTACATGCCGTGTCACGCCATGCCTTAGGACGAGTGATGCACAAGCTATGTTGCAGCTGAAGTAGTGGGAGAAGTTGTTTTATGTACCTCATTCTAAGAAGAATTTAATTTTTGTAGCACACTTATTTTATGACGGTTATACCATGACATTCAATAAAGAGATTGCCATTTACACAAATCGTTCTTTAATTTGTAATAGATGGATGAAAAAAAATCTCTACTTTATCAAACCAAATAACTACTCGATGCTTCAAACTGAAATAGTGAATAAAAATCTTAAAACTTCTCACTCTAATGAGGGGTACCTATGGCATTTAAGACTTGGTCATATTAACCAAGAAAGAATCACTAGACTTGTGAAAGATGGTCTCTTAAGTATGCTTAAGGAAGTTAGTCTTCCACAATGTGAATCTTGCTTGGAAGGTAAAATGACTAAGATGTCTTTTAATGCGAAAGGTACAAGGTCCAACCAACCTTTAGAACTTGTGCACACTGATGTATGTGGTCCCATGAGCATTAGTGCCCGAAGAAGTTACGATTATTACGTGGCTTTTATTGAAGACTATTCTCGATATGTATATGTGTATTTAATGAATCACAAAAGTGAAACTTTTGATAAATTTCGAGAGTTTCGTGTGAAAGTGGAAAAGCAATTAGATTTATCTATAAAGAATTTTTGATCTGACCAAGGTAGGGAATATTTGTTGATGAGTTCTTAGTATCCCCATAGAGAATGAGATTTTATCCCAATTGACTATGTTGTGCACTCCATAGCAGAATAATGTATTTGAAAGAAGGAATAGAACCTTGCTTGAGATGGTTCATTCAATGTTAAGCTATTCACAACTTCCTACTTCCTTCTTGGGATATGTGATACAAACGGGTTGCTATATTCTGAATGATGTGCCAACCAAGTCTTCTTGTAAGACACCTTATGAACTATGGCATGGAAAGAAACCATGCAAAGAAGTTGGATGCATGGATAGAATTGTGCATGTTTGTAGGATATCCAAAAGGAACAAATTATTCTACAATTGAAAAGTTAATACGATTAAAGTTTCTACTCATGCTACTTTCCTTTAGGGAAGCTACATGGATACTTTAAGGCTCAAAGTAAAGTGGTACTCGAAGAACTTTCAAGAGTGGCAGAACAATCACCAAGTTCAATTCTCGAGAAAGTTGTAGAAAAACCTGCAAATGATCAACATCATAAGGGAATCCGTCATAGTGGAAGAGTTTCTAAGAAACTAGACTTATTCATAAATGATAGTAGTATTTATAATACGAAATCTAATCATGAGGATGATGATCCACTCACTTATGAGGAGGCTATGCAAGACCTTGATTTCAAGCTTTGGAAACAAACCATGGATGCAGATATGGATTCTATAAAATCTAATACGGTGTGGGAACTGTAGACTTATCCTATACTCTTTTCCATTGCCATTGCTCTCAATTACGAGATCTAAAAAATGGATGTCAAGATAGGATTCTTGAATGGCTATCTTGATGATACAATTTACATGGCTCAACCCACTAGCTATGTTGTCAAAGGAAAGGAGCAAAAAGTTTGCAAACTGCTAAGATCCATTTATGAACTTAAGTAAGTGTCCTGCTTATGGAATAAAAGATTTGATCAAATGATCAAAACTTTTGGGTATTTGAGAAACATTGATGAACATGTTTATAAGTGTATAAAGGAAAAAAATTTGATATTCGTCATTTTGTATGTCGATGATATTCTACTTATTGAAAATGATGTAGGAGAATTGTCATGGGTTAAATTTTGGTTAGCTCAATAGTTTAGCATGAAGGACTTGGGTGAAGGTAGTTATATTCTTGGAATTCGAATCCTTAGGGATCAAAAGAAGAAAATGATAGCTCTATCTCAAGTTTCATACATCGATAAGGTACTGGAACATTTTGCAATGACCGGTGCAAAGTTAGTCATTCAGCTGACTGCATCAGGTTTTCATCTTTCTTTTGATGACTGTCCTAAGATAGCTAAAGAAAGAGAGCATATGAACAAGGCTCCATATGCTTTGGTACTTGGAAGCCTTATGTATGCGATGCTTTGCACATGTCCAAATATCTGTTTCGCAGTAGGAACGATTAGTTGATATCATGTGAATCTAGATCTCAGACATTGGTAAGTTGTGAAGCATATATAAAGGTATGTTAAAAGAACTAGGGAATATATGCTTGTGCATTCAAGGGAGGATGTAACTGCCCGTTTTTAGGTCAAATTAGAATAATGGTTTCGGGACCACAAATCCAAAGTCAAAATATTTATTTTATTGTTTTAATAAGGTCTACATCATGATAGGTTAATTATGTGAAAGTTTCGTAAAGAAATTTTACCATTTAAATGCTTAATTCAGTAAAAAGGACTAAATCGCATAACGCATAAAAGTTGAATTCTAATTGCTAAAAGTTTTTAATTACTATGATTTAGTAAATAAAAGGTCCTTATAATGTTATTATACCATGATTAAGGTTAGTGGACATTTATGTCCATGATTTAAGTGATTTATAAGTTATATTTATAAGGTTAATATGGTAAATTATTAAATAACCTAACTAAATTAATGAAAAACAAATGGTTGTTTTCCTAATTATCATCATCCACCGAAAATGAAACAAAGAAACACCATATTTGAAGCTTGAAGGTTCGGCTAGGGTTCATCCTTACATGTAAGCTCATTTTTTATTCATTTTTAATGATTTCTATGTTTTTGAGATCATTGCTTTGTATTCTAGCTAGCCCATGCTTTAATTTTTGAATTTTTTCATGATTTTAAAAAGTGCCATTGTTGAATACTTGAGTTCTTTGATGTTTAATGGAAGATTATGAAGGTTTAATGATAAAAATACAAGTTTTATAAAGTGATTTTTGATAAAAATGTCAAATAGGGATTTAATTGTGAAGTTGAAAAATGTGGTGGTTAAAAGCATGAATTAATAAAAAATGGGCTGCTAGAAGTCCCTATAAAATTTGGCTACCATGGGACTATGGTTTAATTATGTAATTTTCCATTTTTATATATTAAGGACTAAACTGTAAAGTATTCAAAAGTCTAGGGGTAAAATTGTAAATTAGCCAAAATAAATGGTTCTTCGTCAGTTCACCTGGGTAGCGTGAAAATGTACGACCTTAAGAAAATGTATTGGTGGTCGGGTATGAAAAGAGACAGTTCAGAGTTCGTATCCAAGTGCCTAATGTGTCAACAAGTAAAGGCTGAACATCAAGTGCCTTCGGGTTTACTTCAGCCTATTATGATTCCCGAGTGGAAATGGGATCGTATCACCATGGATTTCGTGATCAGTTTGCCTCTAACCCCAAAAAGAACAGATGCAATATGGGTTATTGTTGATAGACTCACTAAGTCTGCACACTTCATACCAGTGCGTGCTGACTACTCCCTTGAAAAGTTGGCCGACTTATATGTTTCTGAGATAGTGAGGCTTCATGGTGTGCCGTTATCGATTGTATCTAATCAAGACCTGAGGTTCACCTTGAGGTTTTGGAAGAAGTTACAAGAAGCTTTAGGAACTAAGTTGAGTTTCAGCACGACATTTCATTCGCAAACTGACGGACAGTCTGAAAGAGTAATACAAATATTAGAGGACATGTTGAGGTGCTGTGTTCTCGAGTTCCAAGGAAGTTGGGAAAAACACTTACCATTGGTTGAATTCGCCTACAACAATAGCTATCAATCGAGTCTAAAAATGGCACCTTATGAGGCTTTGTAAGGGCGAAAGTGCCAAACGCCCTTATTCTGGACTGAGTTGAGAGAGAGTCAGATTCACGGGGTTGATTTGATCAAAGAGGCTAAGGAAAAAGTTAAGGTGATTCGTGACTGTTTGAAGGTCACCTCGGATTGATAGAAATCCTACGCAGATTTGAAACGAAGGGAGATTGAGTTTGAAGTCGGGGATAAGGTATTTTTGAAAGTTTCCCCATGGAGGAAAGTCCTCAGATTTGGTAGAAAGGGCAAGTTGAGTCCTCGTTTTATAGGACCTTATGAGGTTACCGAGAGAGTAGGGCCTGTTGCCTACCGTTTGGAATTGCCGCCAGAGTTAGAAAAGATTCACGATGTGTTTCACGTGTCTATGTTACGTCGATACAGATTAGACCCTTCGCACGTAATTGCACCAACTGAAGTTGAGATTCTTCCGGATATGACTTATGGTGAAGAACCAGTCAAGATCTTAGCTCGAGAGGTTAAACAGTTAAGAAATAAGAATATACCACTTGTGAAGGTTTTGTGGCATAGACATGGAATCGAGGAAGCCACATGGGAAACCGAAGAGTCTTTGCGAGAGCAGTATCCAAACTTATTCACTGGTAAGATTTTTTAGGACGAAAATCCCTAAAGGGGGAGAAATGTAACAACTCGATTTAGGGCCTAGACAAAACAGCGGTCTCAGAACCACAGATTCGAGGATAGAAAAATTATTCTTATTATTTTTATGAGGTTATAGTACGATATTATTAGTGCATGAAAAATTTGGTGAGTTAATTTCAATGTTTTCAAGCCCGATTGCGAAAAAGGACTTAATCGCATAAAAGGCAAAAGTTACATTTTAGTACCTAAATGTGTTAAATAGCCAGAGGATAAAAATTGAGGGCTTTTAAAGGGCAATTACACCTTTTTAACAGTGTTGGTCGGCCATGTGATTAATTTTAAACAAATAGTCAAAGTATTAGGTGGATGATGTCATGATTTGGTGAAAAAAAATGCTTAAAAGCCTAGCTATCATTTCCTTCTTCTTCATCTTCTTTCTCCACCGAAAATATCAGAAAAAATGGAGTTTTGAAAGCTAAAAACTTACAGCAACATATTCCTCTCATAATGTAAGTGATCTTGATGATTTTCTTGAAGATTTTCACATTTTTAGTATGCTTGTTTCATGGGCTTTCAAATGAGGGGTCTATTTTGTATAATGATTGAAAGTTTAGGATGTTTCCATGAAAGGATTTGTGATGTTGTCTGAGTTTTTATGGAAGAATATGAGTCCTAGTTGTGTTATAAACAACTTTTGTGAAAGGTGGTAGCATGAAAACACCTAAAAGGACTATTTTGCATAAGTTGCAAAATGGGTGGTTAGTGTGTAAAATAGTGATAATTTGGGATTGCTACAGTAGTAAAAAGAGTTTATCTAGGCTTGAAATACGAAGAAATTCAATAAAAATCAATTTCGGACATAGGGGTAAAATGGTCATTTTGCTAAAGCCTAGGGGCAAAACGGTCATTTTACCAAGGTTGTGAATTTATGAATGCCTAATTTTGTTTAGTGACTAAATGGATGCATATTGTTATATAGATAAAGATATTCCAAAATCGAGCTTAGATTGGGGCAAAGCCAAGCAATCTGATTAAGCCGTGTAGTCAAGCACTTTTTGTAATCCGAGGTAAGTTGTATGTAAATAGTACAACTACATTGTTAATACTAGTATTCATATTGTCATTGTACGAGTTGTTAAGTTATAAATTGAGAATTCTTTCCAATAATTGAGATAGTAAAAATATCCCGTTGAAACCTTAGGATATGAACTGGATATTCGTGCCAAGACATTGAGTGATTTGTGTGCCAGTGTAAGACCATGTCTAGGACATGGCATCAGCATCCAGACGAGGGCTAGTGTAAGACATGTCTGGGACATGCTTCAGCCATATTATGAGTGCCAGAGTAAGACATGTCTAGGACATGCATCGGCCTCGACAGAGATAGCCAGTGTAAGACGTGTCTGGGACACACATCGGCCAAGAGTTGTGCTAGTGTAAGACATGTTTGGGACATGCATCAGCACGCATATATGAGATACAGTATAAGACCATGTCTGGGACATGGCATCGGCAATTCATTCTATGTTGAAGGTTCATAGAATATCCAGTAATATCCCTAACGGTTCAATGGTGAAAGTTGTAGTTCAATTTTGATAAAGAAAGGATAATCATGTTACGAGTGTTACAGGTACCTATACGATAAGCATGAGTAACAAGCTTAATTTAGAAAATGAGACTCGAGTAGATGATAATGAGTAAGTTAAGTTGTGTTTACCTTTGAGCTATAAACATGATGGCAAAATGGTGAGATTATTGTTGTATATTTATTTATATGCAACTTACTAAGCTTTATGCTTACTCTCTTTCCTTTCCCTTTTCTTTCAGTACTGCCAAATTGTTCGAGGATCCCTTGAAGTCAGAGATATCGATCAAACTATCAGCCACATCATTCGGTATAGTTTTATTTATATTTTTGAAGGTGGCATGTATAGGACTAGACTAGTAAGTTGTATTATTGAGAAATTGTTCATGTATTTTGGCTTAAGATAAAAGCCCTCCATTTTGTACTAAGCCTAGATGATGGCTAGTATTCATTTTGGTAATACATGTGATGTTCCTTCTTGAATGAATTGATGTCTTTTGGGATGGAATTAGCATATTGAAATGATATTGTGTAAGTTGTGCAAAATGGGTGATAAAATGACTTGGAAGATAGCCTAGTTTGCCCACACGGCTCACCCCCATGGGTGTGTGTCATGGCCGTGCATCCCCTGTACTTAAAAATTTAAAGTCATTTTAGTACACGGGCAGGCCACACAGGCGTGTGCCCATGCCGTGTCATAAAGTCAGTATGCATGCTAGTGGTACATAGGCAAGAGACACGACCATGTGTCTCGGCCATGTGAAGGACACAGTTATAAAGCACGGGTGTGTGCTTGAGCGGTGTGGTTTTGGCAGAATATCTAGGTTTTCAGACACGGGTTTCGGACATGTGCGTGTCCCTATCACACGGTCGTGTTTTCTATATCCACACGGCGTGTGAGGTCTTGATGTATGAAATTTTCAAAGTTTTTCATGAGTTCTCGGTTGGGTTTCGAACTACCCTGGACGTATGTTTTGGGTCTCATAAGCCTGTATATGAGACAAATTGCTTGTGAAAAGAGAAGTTTTTAAATTTTTTGAAATTTTATGGCCCAATTTTACACAGTTGGTCGAGTTTAGGTCAGGTAGCATCACGAACCCTATCCTAGCGTTGGATACGGGCGAGGGGTGTTACATGATGAATACTTGTAATTAGGTGTTGGTTAATTGAATTGGTTGCATTTTTTATTGCTTTGATTATGTATAATGGTAAGTTTAATTCTAAATTATATGGGCTTACTAAGCTATAATGCTTACTCTGCTTCTTTTTCTATGTTTTATAGAGGTTCGTTAGCTCGCTCGTTCCGGACAAGTCGGAGTTGCACATCACACTGTCCAATTTTCGATTGGTACTTTTGAACTTGTGAATTTGTAAATATGACATGTAGAGGCTAGTTTAAAGAATGATAATATTACTTGATATCATGATTTTGGTATATTTTTTGTATAAGTAAGCCATGTGATTTAAGTTATTTTGATGTTATGTTTTGGTTGACTTGAAATGCTCAATTATGGTGTGTTTTGGGCAAAGAATGATTGAATGAAATTATATAAGTCCTAATATGTGTTTGTTTAATGAATGGATTATGCATGTTGTTAGATAGGTATTTGGATATGTAATTGGTAGGTTTGATATGGCTTATAGTGTGTCTCAGCCGTGTGTGACACACAGTCACGCTACACGGCCGTGTGTCCTCTGGGGTACCCTTTTGAATTAATGTCAGTATACCCTATAGGTTTGACACGGCCTAGACACACGGCCGTATCTACTAGCCGTGTGTGGTACATGGGCTGGCACATAGGCATGTGGTCGACCATGTGAACCAATTCAGTAACCTCCCTAATTTTCTCACGGCCTGACACATGGGAGTGTCCTCGCCCATATGGTATAAGTCAGTATGTATGCCTTGTTTTCACACGGCCTGTGACACGGGCGTGTCTGGTAACCATGTGTGGCACATGGCCTGTTCACACGGGCGTGTGACACTTAAAATGTGAAAATTTTTCTAAGTTTTTGAAAATTTTAATATGTTACGATTTGGTCCCAAATGCATGATTAAAGCTTTGTATGCTTGATTTGGGTAAATATTGATTATGAATGAATGATAATTACTGAAATGGGATGACATTTGAGAAATGATTGTTCTGAATTGAGTTATAAGTCCGGTAATGCCTCTTAACCTATTCTGACGACGATTACGGGTTAAGGGTGTTACATTTGTTGGTATCAGAGATACGATTTAGTCGATTCTAGGACTAACGTAGCATATATGAGTCTAGCTATACATGCCATATATAAAAGTGTGATAGTGTGATGAATCCTGACATTTCCAAATGTGTTTTTATATAGTAATGGATCCCAAATGAGCTGTAGTAGATGCTGTATAAAGTAACGCGCCAGCTCCCGCTCAAGGGATAGCGCCTACGGAATCTAGACTCGTGACGAATAGTCATGGATGCCTTCTTTCAGATTTTGAATGAGTGGTTTACACAGAATATTTGTATTGTAACACCCCATACCTGTATCCCATACCGTGACGGAATACGAGGCATTAGCCAACTTTAAACTCAAGCTTTAATTCATTTCGAGTTACCGAAACTCTGTTAAGTTTTAAAACTTATAACCTGAATATGGGCTTACGAGGCGTAAAACACACATCGTAAATCATTCAGGACAATTTCGGGCCCTTTTTCCAACTATAGAAAAATGTCACTTAACACAGGGACACACGCCCATGTGGATGGGTAATACGCCTGTGTGACCATTTTGACATGGTCGTGCTGAAGGCCCGTGTGACTCACATGGCCTAAGCACTCTGAAACACGCCCGTGTCCCACACCCGTGTAGAATTAATTTCTAATTCACACCTACAGGGGTTTTCACACGGCCAGACACACGCCCGTGTCATTAGCCCGTGTCCCTCACATTGCCACGACACGCCTGTGTCCTAGCCCGTGTGCAAAAACATGGACATTCTGTTTCTGGCGTCAGCATGATCATAATGTCACACGGTCAAGGCACACGCCCGTGTGCTAGGCCGTGCCCTTCATACGGCTGAGACACACGATCGTGTCTCTGCCCGTGTGTTTATTACCATGCATACTGACTTGAAATTTTTACGTGTAGGGAACACACTGCCGGACCACACGCCCACGCCCTTGTGCCTACCCGTGTGGACAATATAAGGCTATTTACCAAGCCTCATTGCCCCCCTTACATACCTAGTTTCATACACATTCCAACCAATACCAACACAAGCACAATTCATATAACCAATTCAACCACAATAGGTATTCATTTAACCATGGTAACGTATCTTTTATAAATTCAAAATGAATATTAACTATCATTCAAAGCTTAATACAAATTAAAGTGTTGCCAACCCACACACATTTGGCCAATTCTTAAAGAAAAAAAAAGTCTAAGTCCTATACATGCCATATTAAAAATATAAATCCAACTATACCGAATGCTTTGGTTGATAGTGTGATCGATATCTCTGACTTCTGGAATCCTTGAGCTAGTTAGGCAGCACTGTAAGGAAATGGAAAGGAAAGGAAGTAAGCATAAAGCTTAGTAAGTTGTATATAAATAAGTATACAACAACAATTTATCCATAATCAACATGCTCATAACGCCAAAGTAGGCATAAGTGTAACTTACTGGAACGACGGAAAAAAATGTGCAAGTGTACACAATCGCAACAAGTAATAAAGTGACAAGTAAATGTCGAGTTATCGTACCCACAGAGAATGTAAAAAGAATTATTTATGAAAGTATTTGTAAAACACTTTGGCGAGGTAAAAATAATTTGATTTTAAAAGATGGTCAAAAACTATTTAAAAACTAAAAGAGTTTTGGTGCACGATTTCAAATAAGATTTAATCAATGTAACATACATGTGTTGGATTAATTATATTTCTTTAACTTAGAATTATTAAACTCATGTTTACATTGTTACGAATAAATTCACAGCAACCCGGCAATTTGCTAACTTATGAACAAATTTACAAACAAAAATCCATCCATCTCTTGACATATCCCTGTGTCAATTCAACCGACTAAACAGATTCTAGTAAGCAAACATGTTATTGCACATACATACTCATTAAATTGAACCAATCTCTTGCATATCCCTATGTCAATTCAAACGATTAACAAAATCTAATAAGCATATAAAAGACTATGTGAAGTAACAATGCATCCCTACCTTGAAACAATTTAATCACAATAATCTTACAAGTTATGCAAGGCAATAATATCACCAGATACATTGCTAATTTAACCTTCAGCTTCCTTAGAAGAATAAATATGCACTGATTAAGTACTGTGTCTATTAATTACAATTGCAATTCGTTTAAATAATTAATTCATTAGTTACCTCACAGTCGTAACGCAAGAATAACTTAGGCATGATTTTACTTAATCAAGCATCTTACCGAGGCTTATAACAACATAAACACGATTTTAACAATTCAAGAAGGAAAAATATAATCAACCCAACACAAACATAACTTAAGCTGAATTGATTAAAATAACCATTTTAGTAGCATAAATATTCATAACCATGTTCGTCAAAACAACAACAAAATTTAAAGAGATAGGGAACAAGAAGCAAATCCAGTGTTTCTCCGTGGCTTGACTAGTTGCTCCACTCTTCGTTCTTCATTGGCCTTGGCTATCAAGGTGGCTTATGAGCACCTAAATTACTGCTCCAAATGGCTAATGAGAGCCTTTTTCCCAAGAGAAGAAATCGGCACTTGAACAAGAGGGAATGTAATGGAGAAAATGAGAGAAAAGTGAGAGAGGGAATGAGAGAATAATGTGAAATGAGTGATGCATGAGGGATCAGCAAGGGGTGGCTTTTATAGATGATTGTGGCTGCTAAAATAGAAAATTCCAGCAGCCAAAGAGCCCTCCCTTGGCCGGCCACACACATGGCAAAGTTGAGAGTTTCAACTTTGCTATTTTAAGCTTGGGGCAAATCTACAAAGCCATAATTTAAGGTAGGGTTTGAATGCAATTTGGAAGTATTTTGAGGGCCTTTTTGCAAGCATATTTAATAAGCTAAAATGCTGATTTGGGTCAGTATATAGACGGCTCTGGGTTGCCCATTTAGTGGCTGGTTTGGTTCACTCAATCTGGCTCGACCAGTGCGATTCAACTGGACCCTTTCTCCATAATTAATTAAAAATAATTTATTTAACCCAAATTAAATAGGAATAAATTAAAATTAATTAAATTATGAATTAATACACATTTCTGGACCATCTTAGGTTGGAAATTAAAGTGTCTCGATACTTCAAATTGCTTCTCAGTTTTGTGCTTTCAGCAGTGTCAGCCGAGCCAATTTTCACCTTTTGCGCAAATCTGTCGAAAATAGTCAAAATTAGTCAAAGTTAAGTATAAAATTAACTAAATTCACCATGTTCATATTTTTAACATGACTTAATTATTTTATAATATTTAATTATTTTTCAAAAAGAATTTACCCGAATTTGCATGAATTTAAGAAAAATTGGGTATGAAAAAGTATATAAATTTTTGTGTTTCCACACCCCAAACTTAATTCATTGCTCGTCCCGAGTAATGCACAAATTTTAAAAAGAATTTCTTGAAAACACCTTTGAAAAATTCCTTTAGAACAAAATTTTCTCAAAATTATGGATAGAAAATACTTATGCTCAAAAACAAGAAATCTGATGATTATGCTAACTTAAGTATACATATTGTTCAAATTAAATTCAACAACTTATTATAATAGCAAAATTTAGACTAAATGCTTTTGTAACAAGACATGTTAACCCTTACCAATTTGATAACTAAGTTGCAATCATTAAGCTTAACTTATGTCTTCATATGTTGATCGTAGCAATTTCTCTCCACTAATGTAGGTAGCATTAGAAATTTGAATTAATAGGTCTTTATCAAGGTTGTAACGTGGCTAGGCTAGGGGTAGGTGAAAGATGGATAAATTTGGTTTAAAAACCCTAGACATAGCCTCAATCGAACCTTCGGAGTTTTTACCTTCGATACACCAACTTGACTTTTATATGCTCTTTTGTACATCTCTTTCAAATACATGTGCTCTTTCTTTTTTTTTTCACGAGCACTTACTTTGCGTACTACAATTCTCGAGCAATTGATACTTCTTTTCAACTCCCCCAAACTTATTTTTGAAGTACATCTTGAAGATTATTGAGTCTAGTGTTTGGGACAATTTTAAGATCATTAAGCGAAAAGTAATGGCTTATTATTGTAAGGGTCGAAATAAAATTAGGCCATATAGTCTCAAAATTGGGTTTCAAAGGATAAAATTTTACTACGGTGTGCTTGAAAGGCTCAAGCGGTCCAACAATAGTTGCCTAAATCATTTCCAAAGTTTCATGCTCCCTAGGATTTCGCTTCAAGAAACTACTAAGTCAATTCTAAAGACTTAAACTTTCATGCATACCCGGCCTGGAAGTTTGGCTCGAATCTGGCGTGTCACATTGAAGTGTTTTTCGAAAACCATGTTTCCATTAAAAACCCTTTTTAATAATTAAAAACTTATACCCTTTTTAAATCTTGTTAGAAAACCTCAGCTGAATAACATTCTTAACAGCTTTGTAAAAATCTTGGTAGTTGCGGAAGCTTAATTTAAAAATAATTGCGGATACGCGATGTTTTGAACAACAGTAGTTGCTTTGAAAAACCGTGTTCTAATACTAGCAATTATAAGAACAATAAATAAAATTCCAAATTTGAAATCCATAAAATTACAACGGCTTTACTAAAACCACATAAAAACATTTAAAAGTAATAATCAAAACTGTAACATAAACAGTGTGTGTGGCTTCCTCCAAGCCCCTCGCAGCTCCGATCCGTCTAAGGCTGGAAATTACCTGAAAGGTTAATAAACGGGGTGAGTTTACGAAAACTCAGTGTGAAATCCCCTACTATATAAAAGGAACAGTCAGTCATATAAAAGAATTAAAAGTCTGGCCCCAGCCCTACTTACAGTTTCAGTATCAATTGGGCCTTAGCCCATTATAACAGACAGTACCAGTGGGCTTTAGGCCATTACAGAATAAGAAACATTATCAGAACTAGAATCAAAATAAGAATCAGAATCAGAATCAGGTGACAGAATTAGAATTAGAATCAGAATTAGGTGACAGAATCAGAATTAGTATCAGGTAACAGAATCAGAATCAAAATCAGAATTAGGTGACAGAATCAGAATCAATATCAGGAACAGAATCAGAATCAGAATCAGTATCAGGTAACAGAATCAGAATCAGAATCAGAATTAGAATCAGGTGACAGAATCAGAATCAGTATCAGGTAACAAAATCAGAATTAGAATGTGAATGCAATCCCAACCCAATCCAGCCGTATACACCCCCGTACCAACCTTACACCATGTGGGGAGACAACTCGACCCACCCATCCGCTACACACCACAGAATTTGCAACATGGCTGCCAGAACAGATATTGTGATAGAGTCACCAGATACAAATATTGTGGCAGAGCCACCAGAACAGATATTTGTGGCATAGCCACCAGAAACAGATAATGTGGCAAAGCCACTTAACAGAATACGTGGCACAAAGCCATCGATAACTGCATTATGTTAGGCACATAGCCATCAACTAGAGTAACATAACCGACACACAGCCCTAGGTAAATGTGATTGACACAGAGTCGTCAATAACCATATATTGGCACATAGCCTTAGGCAAATACGTTTGGCACATAGCCATAATCAGGTTGGCATAGAGCCATATGTAGGTTGGCTGAAAGCCATAATCAAAATAATTAGCTTTAAGCCATTGGTAGTTGTATCATGTTAGGCACATAGCCATCAGCGATGGAAATATAGTCGGCACACAGCCTCGGGTAAATATGATCGACACAGAGTCATCAATAATCATATATTGGGCTTAAAAGCCACAGGTGGATCCATAGTCGTCAAGCAACCATGCGATCCTAACAGATCAGATCTTCCTCCGTACAAAATCCCAACCCATGCAACATGTCATGTATGCAGAATGTCATGCCCATATTTGAATCAAACAATCGTAGTCAAGCCATTCATATCACCAACATATATTCACAATCAAATCCGTCAACCACACAGTCTAAGTCAGTCACTTGCCCACAAAGGTAAAACAATCATTTAACACCCTAAGGGCAAAATGGTAATTTTACCCCACAAGGATATCTCGATAATTCTACCCTACAGGGGTATTTCAGTAATTCTACCCTACAAGGGTATTTCGGTAATTCTACCCTACAGGGGTATTTCAGTAATTCTACCCCACAGGGGTATTTCGGTATTTCTACCCTACAAGGGTATATAGATAATTCTACCCTATAGGGGTATTTCAGTAATTCTACCCTACAAGGGTATTTCGGTAATTCTACCCTACATGGGTATTTCGGTAATTCTACTCTATAGGGGTATTTCGGTAATTCTACCCTATAGGGGTATTTCGGTAATTCTACTCTATAGGGGTATTTCGGTAATTCTACCCTACAAGGGTATTTCGGTAATTCTACCCTACAGGGGTATTTCAATAATTCTACCTTACAGGGGTATTTCGGTAATTCTACCTTACAAGGGTATTTTGGTAATTCTACCCTACAGGGGTATTTCGGTAATTTTACCCTGTTCTACCCTACAGGGGTATTTCGATAATTCTACCCTACAGGGGTATTTCGATAATTCTACCCTACAGGGGTATTTCGGTATTCTACCCTACAAGGGTATTTCAGTAATTTTACCCTATAGGGGTATTTTGGTAATTCTACCCTATAGGGGTATTTCAGTAATTCTATCCTACAAGGGTATTTCAGTAATTCTACCCTACAGGGGTATTTCGATAATTCTACCCTACAGGGGTATTTCGGTAATTCTACCCTACAAGGGTATTTCGGTATTTCTACCCTACAAGGGTATTTCGGTAATTCTACCCTATAAGGGTATTTCAATAATTTTGCAAATCGGAGGTATTTCGGTAAGTTTGCAAATCGGGGGTATTTTGATAATTTTACAAATCAGGGGTATTTGGTAAATTTTACAAACTAGGGGTATTTTGATAATTTTACAAACTAGGGGTATTTTGGTAATTTTACTAATCGAGGGTATTTTGGTAATTTTACTAATCAAGGATATTTTGGTAATTTTGCTAATCGAGGGTATTTTGGTAATTTTGCTAATCGAGGGTATTTTGGTAATTTTGCTAATCGAGAGTATTTTGGTAATTTGGTAAACTAAAGTATTCTAAACAGGGATAACAATACGAATGGGTCTAAAGCCCATTCTCGGCCCAAATGGGCCCACACGCTCGTGTGGCCCTTTTAGCCCAAATCTAGCAACAGATATGAGATTCACTTAGCCTAGTCCAATATTTACTACACAATCAAACAACTTATCTAATTGGGCCCGTAGGCCCATTGGGCCCACATGGCCCCTTTCGGCCCATCGCGGCCCGAAGTAGCCATCTTACAACTAGAGTAGTGAGAAATACACACCTGATAGGAGACTGGAGTTAATCCGCACTCCAAGCACTCTTAGCTGACGCCCAACCCAAACGAGCATGCCATAAAGCGAAAGGGATCAGCCAAGAAAGGTACCTTTACTCTCCTCATGGTTCTCTCTATTTAAAGCCAGCTTCGCATCCACTCTTATGTTAGCTTACCGATGTGGGATCCCTCCATCATCAGAGTTTAAATTCAACACCAACTCTTGCCGCCCCTTGTTAGCAAAATAAATGCTCTTTGATTGCTATGAGTTTCGAACCCTAGACCTCCTTGCCAACTTTATGACGCCACCTTCCTGCCTCTTATGTGGCGCTACTTTGCCACTAGACCACAAGGCTTTTTGTGGCACAATTTCCCCAACAATATTCTTAAGGCCTACCTACTACACCCAGAGTTTGATTCACCTTAAACCAAAATTTTTACTAGAGTCCAGATTTGAACCCAGGACTTCTCCAACACTTCTCAGCACACTTAACCACTAAAACAAGCCTTCATTAACGAAATTTACATGCACAACAAAATATTATAAGCTGCCTTCAACCGCTCCCATGCTCAAGGCCCAAAACTTCTAGGCCCAAATTCAGGGTGTTACACGTACGAACCCGGTTGTTTCGTAACCTCTATCACCACTTGTTCCCCAACTGATCCCTATAGTTCCTCATGGTGTTGATCCTTTACGATTAAATAAACCACCTATTGAAAAGATACAGAAACATAGAGTTGAGGAATTTAGATCCACTGTTAATGATGACCCTGAGAGAGTTGAATTTTGGCTTGAGAACACGATTCGGGTATTCGAAAAATTATCTTGCACACCTGGAGAATGTTTAAAGTGTGTCGTATCGTTGCTAAGAGACATTGCGTATCAGTGGTGGAATACCTTGATATCTGTAGTTCTACAATAACGAGTCACTTGGGATTTCTTTCAAGTTGAATTTAGAAAGAAATATATCAGCCAAAGGTTCATTGATCAGAAGAGAAAAGAATTCCTTGTATTGAAGCAGGGTCGTATGTCAGTTACAGAATATGATAGAGAGTTTGTACGACTCAGCAAATATGCTCGTGAATGCGTCTCTTCTGAAGCTATAATGTGTAAAAATTCAAGGATGGATTGAATGAAGAAATCAGAGTGTTAGTCAGAATTTTTGAGCTGAAAGAGTTTGTCGTTTTATTTAATTGAGCTTGTAAAGTCGAAGAGCTTTGCAAAGAGAAAAGAAAAGCCGATTCTATGGCTAGAGATTCTAGAAGGAGATTTGTGGGCAAATTACATCAGTTAGCATCAAAGAAATTTAGAGACTATCATCTTCGTTCTACGGCTGCTATGGGAATTTCGATTAGGGACAGGGATGTGAGACATTTCAGTTCTAAACCTCAGGCGACATCTGTTGCTATTGTGGGAAGTGTTAGAAATGCTGGACCTGAATGTAAACATTGCAATAAGAAGCATGCTGGTGAATGTAGATTAGTGAGCAGAGCTTGCTTTAAATGTGGATCTTTTGATCATTTTCTCCGTGACTATCTAGAAAAGTTTACAGCTGAAAGAAAACAACCAGCGAAAGCAAGTAACACAGCTACTAGAGGGAGACCGCCTCGAAACAGTGGAAATGTGAGTGCTAATCAAGGTACTACGAGAGATTCGACCGTGGGATCTGAGACACGAGCACCTGTCAGAGCTTATGCTATTCGTGCACGAGAAGAGGCATCATCGCCAGATGTTATTACCAGTACATTTTCTCTTTTTGATACTATATAGTTGCGTTGATAGATCCTGATCAACTCATTCATATATCTATATGAATAAAGTATTTAAAAAGAGTTTGCATGTCGAGTCCACAGAGTTTGTAATTAAAGTATCGAACTCCTTAGGCAAATATATTTTAGTTGATAAAATTTGTAAGAATTGTCCTCTAATGATCCGGGGTTACTGTTTTCGGGCTGATTTGATGCTTTTACCGTTCGATGAGTTTGATGTGATTTTGGGAATGGATTGGCTGACTATGCATGATGCAGTTGTGAATTGTAGACAAAAGATTATCGAGTTGAAATGTCAAAATGTTGAGATTCTTTGGATTGAGTCTAATGATTCGAGTGAGTTACCGGTTGTGATTTCATCTATTTTAGCTCAGAAATACTTGAAAAAGGGCTATGATGCATATCTTGCATATGTGTTGGATACGAAAGTGTCAGAATCAAAGGTTGAATCCGTACTTGTTGTTTGCGAGTTTTTGGATGTATTTCCAAAAGAATTACTAGGTTTGTCGCCGACTAGAGAAGTTGAATTTGGTAATGAATTAGTATTGGGAACAACGCCGATATCGATAGCTCTGCATAGAATGGCTCCCATAGAATTAAAAGAGTTGAAAGCTCAGTTGCAAGAATTGACAAATAGAGGTTTTGTACAATCGAGTTATTCTTCCTGGGGTGCACCAGTATTGTTCGTGAAAAAGAAAAATGGCACCATGAGAATGTGTATTAACTACAAACAGTTGAATAAAGTGACTATAAAGAACAAATACCCTTTACCGTGGATTGACGATTTATTTGATCAGTTGAAAGGGGCTACAATATTTTCAAAGATTAATCTGAGATCAGGTTATTATCAACTACGAGTCAAAGAGTCGGATGTGCCGAAAACTGTATTCAGAATAAGGTATGGACATTATAAATTCCTTATCATGCCTTTCGGTTGAACTAATGCTCCTGCCATTTTTATGGACTTGATGAATCGTATATTCAGACCGTATTTAGACAGATTTGTTGTTGTATTTATTGACGATATTCTAATCTATTTATGAGATGAATCTGAGCATATCGACCATTTGAGAGTTGTGTTACAGACTTTACGTGATAAGCTGTTATTTGCAAAGTTCAGTAAATGCGAATTCTGGCTCAAAGAGGTTGGATTTTTAGGGCATATTGTTTCAGCCGATGGTATTAGAGTTGATGTGACAACCCGAATTAGGGCCTAATCCGAATAGTTGTTTTATGACCACAAATCCAAGATAGAAATAATTGTTTTATAATTATTTTTAGGTTTATGATATGATTTCATGATTGAGTGAAAATTTCGTGATGAAATTCTATGCATTAAGCGCTTAAGTTGAGGACTAAATTGAATAATTTGCAAAACTTGTGTTCTAGAAGTTTTTAGTATGAAATTGCTTTGGAATATTAATTAGGAATAGCAATTTGACAAATTTCTAAGTTTATGGACAAAAATTGGACATGGATGGAATTTTTGGAAAGTTTAGTAGTAAGGGTATTTTGGTCATTTGTATATTAAATGAAATAAAATGGGAAAAATAACGCAAAAATGGTTATCTTCTCAATTGGTTGCTGCCGAATTTTTCTCTCCTCCATAGCTAGGGTTTCTTCAATTTTCAAGCATCATAGTAAATGATTTCAAGCCCCGTTTTTAATGATTTTTATGTTTTTGAAATCCCGGTAACTCGATTTAGCTTATGTTAGCAATAATTCAACCTAGGGTTCATATTTGGAAAAATACCTATAGGTGAAATTTGTGTATTTTGGTGTTTTATGATAGAATATGAGGTTTTAAATTATGTTAGACAACTTGTGCTACTCGGTTTTGAGTGAAAACGAGTAAAAGGGCTTAATCGGTAAAAATACCTAATGTTCATAAGTACATGTTAGAGTGAGAATTTGATGTTTCCATAGAAGAGAAAAATGTTTAGCATGTTATTAAACATAAGAATAAGGGCTGAAATTAAATTTCCGAGCCTAGGGGAAAAATCATAATTTTGTAAAAGTTAGGGGGCAAAAATGTAATTTTTCCATAATGTGATTTTTGGATTGAAATAAATAGTATGATGTTAAATGAGCTAAATGTGTTGTTATAGATCAAGAAAGACGTGGAATCGATCGTGATCGGGGAAAAGAAAAGCTTTCGGTCTAAATTATAACATTTCTAAAGTTTGCACCGAGGTAAGTTTGTACATGAATAATTTATCGATTTTTTTATGTTATTTTATGCTGTTATCATATGAATTGGTGACCGTCCATAGAATGATTAAATGATGGAAACTTGCAAATTTAATTAGATTATGAATAAGTGTTAACGGTGAAAAAGGAAAGATTTTCCGGTTGAACCCTCGGAACAGGAACAATACGAATGACCCATTGTGAATACATGTGTGTAGTACTAAGTGCAGGCTACTACGTGTACCGTACTGTTAATTCGTATGTGTAGTACTAAGTGCAGGCTACTATGCGTACTCAATGTGTAACACCCCGAACCCGAGACCGTCGCCGGAGTCGAACACGAGGTGTTAACAGACTTCAAACCACTTATTTGACATTTCCCAGACAACCTGCCAATCTGCGTACTAGTCTCTTTAAAAATCATATCTTGAGTTCTGAAACTCGAAATCCAGTTCCGTAAATTTTCTCTAAAACTAGACTCATATACCTATATGGTAGAATTTTTTTAGAATTTTTGGTTGGGCCAATTAGTACAGTTTATTAGTTAAATTTACCCCTATTACAGGGTGCGACTACACTGACCTTCATGCATTACGATTTGGATAACTCCCTGAACAGAGCTTCAATACTGATGCCGTTTTTTTCTATAGAAACTAGACTCAGAGAGGAATCTATACATATATGGCATGACTCCTAATTATCTCTGGTTAATTTATAATGAATTTCCAAAGTCGGAACAGGGAACCCAGAAATCGCTCTGGCCCTGTTTCACAAGAGTTTAATTATCTCCTAACATACAGCTCATATGGTCGTTTCGTTTCTTCTATATGAAAATATACTCATCGAGCTTCGATTACATAATTTATTCATTAATTAATTCCACTCCTACTATTTTTAGTGATTTTTCAATCTCACGTCACTGCTGCTGCCAGCATCTGTTACTAAAGCAACTATGCCTATTTCGTGATTTCTCCTTGATCTAACTAGTAATTCATCATACATATCACAAATCATGATCATGACTAGCCATGCCAAGGGCTAATCATTGTCAAACATCTCCCTACTACACTATTGCCCATATCATGAATTTTGACACCAAAAATAATCAACCATGACATATGGCATAAAAATCGAATTTCCAAGACTTACGACCTAACATTATAGAACCAAATCCAACCGAACATTTATGCCATTTTCGCATGGCTAAAAGTTTACATACCAAATTTCAACAAAACATATTAGCCTATACATGCCGAAATGTTCTCCTAGACCGACTAAAAAGAAGATACCAAAAGTTCCTAGCCGGTGTGATGACTTCGATGGCGGCCCGATCACGCAAAAAGAGACGAGTCCAAGAAACCTAAAATAGGTGACAAGGAAACACCGAGTGAGTATATAACTCAGTAAGTCATAAGCAATGCACTACCATCCATTAATAACATTATCACAAGAGGAAACAAAATGGAACGAGGCTAGTTACTCCATCCATACCGAACCATACCATAGTTCCTTAGACCTATCGGTTCAATCTCATACCAAGTCATGCATTCACATTCCATATACTAATCAATAGGATATTTGAGGCATTTTCATACATCATTTTATTTTCGTTACAATCATACAACTAAACGACCTTTCACCTATTCCACGATAAATCTTATGTACGTGACTTCAATTATAATTGTCACATAGGTTCAAACTTACCAAGCTCAACTCCAAATATAAACATAGCGCCTATTAGCCATGAACTCAAGGTACTTACCCGATCCGCTGTCCGTGATCAACTCAATAATGTCGCACACTTAGTGTCCATAGTGATTCAAAAGTATATATTAAGTCCGCACACTCAGTGCTATATAATCAACTCGCACACTTAGTGCTATATAATCGAACTCGCACACTTAGTGCTGTACAATTTAAACCCGCACACTTAGCGCCAATCTCATGATCATAAATGTTTATACCCGCACACTTAGTGCCGAGATCAACAACTCAATACATCTCACCTCTTTTCTTCTCATTCAACACTTTCATCACCACATACATACATGTATATATATATTTATCATTCCATTCAGCATCATTACATAGACGTTATGACCATTTAAATTAATACAAACTATATGCTTAATGACTTACTTTGTGTTGGGTAAGACGGTTCCAACTCGGCTACTCGATGATCTTTTCTTTGCCTTTGCTTGATTCTCCTCCTTTAACTCCTTGAGCTTAATCAATAAATCAACTAGTTTAACCGCCTTGCTAAATATTTACAATCCAATTACACATGCATATGTATGTTAGTATATTCGGCAATCACTCTTACTAATCACCCATTTAGTCGATTGTAGGGAATTAAATATAATATCTCTAGGATGTACTCTACATGGCCGAATATACCATGTTAGTTTTTTTAACATTTCCTATGTAATTACATATAGGTTTTTACACTTTAAGTTTCACACATTTCACCTTTTTAATGCCTATTGCTCATCCCTTTGATCTTAACCTAAATGACAACTCCCTCTCCCCATATCTCAACCGAATTATCCATAACATCAAGACTAAAATTTTGCACCTTGAACTTCATACATTTATAAAAACTTCCATAACTCATTCAGCTTTAACAATTACCCATTTCTCATAAAAGAAATTAACAAATAAAATGAACATTCCATTAACCCATATGGCCGAATGTACCAAGCATTACTTAACTAAAATTCCACAAATTTCAACCTCATAATAATCTCTACTTATTCAATACAACATGAAACAACCTCTACTCCTAACCTCTTGATATACGGCTTAATGCCCAAACCACCATAAAAGTTTGATTTTTCATGACATTGCCGAAATGCATTTCAACAATTAGCTCAACATACAAAGGAAGTTAAAACCAACATTTCAAAACTTACCTCCCACTAGAAAAAGGGTTGCCGAATTGCCTTAATGAAAACTTCCCTATTTCTTTCCTTTTTGTTTCGGTTTTGGCAAGATGGAGAAGAAGATGAACACACTCTTTCTTTTTTTTTTTGTCTAGTTACGGCAAATGGAGGGGGGGGGATGGATGAGACAACTTTGTTTTCATCACCCCTCCCTTTTCATTACTTAATTACTAACCCTTTTATTTATTCTTTCTAATATAACACACTAAGCCAACATGTTCCCAACATGTTTCCACCCATAGCATGGCCAGCCACTAGCTCAAATTTTGGGTAATTTGACATGCAAACCCATCATTTTCATAACATGCATTAATAGGCCACTTCACATTTGCCTAGCACATTTCTAAATTTTCTCACATAAGTCCTATTTAATGAAATTCACTTACAATTAACAAAATTCAAGCATGAAATTTTCACACATGCATATATACATATAATAAGCATCAAATATGATGGCTAATTATTAGTAGGACTCGGTTTTGTGGTCCCGAAACCACTTCCCGACTAGGGTCAATTTTGGGCTGTCACACAATGACTTCGATCACGTGTGTAGTACTAAGTGCAGGCTACTACGTGTATCGGATTGTTGGTCGCATGTGTACTACTAAGTGCAGGCTACTATACTATCAGATAGCTTCGGCTATGAGTGTGGAAAGGGGAAATATGTGTAAACAATGGTATATTTGTTATTTTTCTGTTGAGTTTAATGGGGAAAATCGATAAAGTGGTAGTATGTGAAAGTTATTATAAGGTGGATATGTGCAAATTTATGTTTATGAAAAGTTAGGAGCTATGTGCTCGATAATTGAGTGAATTCTGGTATAACAAAAAGGACTAGGTGAAATTATGCAGGAGTGAATGTTAGAAATAAAACAGTGTTGGACAGCAGCAGTTACATGATTTTAAAAATTTACCAAAAATCGTGGAAGTTGAATAAAAATGTAAATGATATATGAAAATAAATCTTAATGAGTCTATTTTCACATAAAAGAAACAGGGGAAGCAAAAGAATTCTATATTGTATGATATTTGAATTCTTGTAAAACAGGGTCTGAATGAATTTGAGATCCCCTTTTCTGACTTTAGAAATTCACCATAAATTGTAAAAAAATTATTAAGAGTCATACTTTACATTCATGGATTTCGTATTGAGTCTATTTTTAAGGGAAACAAACGGCATGGTTGTTGGTATTCTGTAAAGGGAGAAATTTGGTTCGTAGTGCACAGGGGTCAGAGTAGTCGAACCCTGAAATAGGGGAGAATTTAACTAATAAACTGTACTAATTGAACTGACAAAAAATTCTAGAAAAAAATTAGTAAGTAAAAATATGAGTCTAGTTTCAGGAAAAATTTACAGAATTTGATTTTGAGTTTTTTAGCTCGAGATATGATTTTTTTTAAACCGGGATTCCAGAAAATAGCCTGTCCTGAATATGTGATTATATACTAGTATGATTGTTTTACTTTGATAAATTGAATATCAATTTCGTACTTACTTACTAAGTATATGCTTACCTTCTTTTCTTTTTCTTGTCTTATAGAATTATTAAGCTAGCTCGAGATTTGGAATAAACATGGGATCCAGGAAGAAACATTGAAACCCGAAGAAGCTATTCGAAAACAATAACCTAACCTCTTTATTGGTAATATTTTCGGGGACGAAAATCCCTAAGGGGGAGAGTTGTAACATCCTGTTTTTAGGTCAAATCAGAATAGTGGTTTTGGGACCACAAATCTAAAGTCAAAATATTTATTTTATTATTTTAATAAGGTCTACAACATGATAGATTAATTATGTGAAAGTTTCGTAAAGAAATTTTACCGTTTAAATGCTTAATTTGATAAAAAAGACTAAATCGCATAACACGTAAAAGTGCCATTTTTTTATCCTTACATGTAAGCTCATTTTTTTATCCGTTTTTAATGATTTCTACATTTTTGAGATCGTTGCTTCGTATTCTAGCTAGCCCATGCTTTAATTTTTGAATTTGTTCATGATTTTAAAAAGTGCCATTGTTGAATACTTGAGTTTTTTGATGTTTAATGGAATATTATGAAGGTTTAATGATAAATATACAAGTTTTATAAAGTGATTTTTGATAAAAAAGTCAAATAGGGATTTAATTGTGAAGTTGAAAAATGTGGTGGTTAAAAGTGTAAATTAATGAAAGAAATTGGCTGTTAAAAGTCCCAATGAAATTCGACTACCATGGGATTATGGTTTAATTGTGTAATTTTGCATTTTTATATATTAAGGACTAAATTGCAAAGTAGTCAAAAGTCTAGGAGTAAAATTGTAAATTAGCCAAAATGAATGCTTTAGGCTAAATTGATTTGAATGAAAGTTTGAATGAGTTAATTTGATATATATATATCAAGATAAACAAATAACGGAACTAGATCGGGGAAAAAGAAAGGTTGATGAACAGACGATAGTCTTCATCCAAGCAACCCAAGGTAAGTTCGTATAATTAGAATCGAACTTTTCTATACTTGTAATTATTGAAATGAATATATATAATTGAAATACTTGAAGTATGAATGATTTAATGATTTAATGTGTATGTTACTGAGCCCTGTATGAACTGTATGAATTCATTGGATACGAGTGACTTAATAATGGGATTACCGTTTTGGTTGAGCTCCTGCATTTGTTGCGGACTCACCACAGCACGTATGAGCTTACTGATATATCAGCTCGAAAGAGCTTACTGTTTTCAGCTCAATAGAGCTTACCGTTTCAGCTCAATAGAGCTTACTGTTTAGCAGCTCAAGAGGAGCTTACCGATCATGGATCAAAAGAGCATATATGATGATAAATTGACGGATTACTGACATTGTTCACTCGATTATCCTTTGAAGTTCTAATAGGTTCAATGGGCCTAAATAATGTTATACGGATGAGTTACGGTTTATAAATGTTACTAATGTTATACATTATATATGAATTTGGAATGATGATAAGCATTGTATTAATGGATGGTTTCATGTATTTTTACAATGACTAACATGTGATAAATACTTGTGTTTAGGTGTTGGTTAATTGAATTGGTTGCATTTTTGTATTGCTTTGATTATGTATAATGGTAAGTTTAATTCTAAATTATACAGGCTTACTAAGTATAATGCTTACTCTGCTTCTTTTTCTATATTTTATAGAGGTTTATTAACTCGCTCGTGTCGGACAAGTCGGAGTTGCACATCACACTATCCAATTTCTGATTGGTACTTTTGAACTTGTGAATTTGTAAATATGTCAAGTATAGGCTAGTTTAAAGAATGATAGTTATATTACTTAATATCATGATTTTGGTATATTTTGTGTATAAGTAAGCCATGTGATTTGGCTTATTTTGATGTTATGTTTTGGTTGAATCGAAGTGCTCAATTATGATGTGTTTTGGGCAAGGAATGATTGAATGAAATTATATAAGTAAAGTCCTAATATGTGTTTGTTCAATGAATGGATTATGCATGTTGTTAGATAGGTATTTGGATATGTAATTGGTAGGTTTGATATGGCTTATAATGTGTATTGAAATGAGTATTTTGGCTGCCTATTGAGCTTTGAAAATGTGGTCAATTATGCTTGTAAATGCTTGTGTTTTTAGGGTGGCAAAATGGCTTTGCAAATAGCCTATTTTTGTCCATACGGACAGGGACACGGGCGTGTGTTTCAGCTGTGTGCGACATACGGTCACACTACACAGCCGTGTGTCCCTTGGGTTACCCTTTCGAATTAAAGTCAGTATACCCTACAGGTTTGACATGGCCTAGACACATGGGCGTGTCTACTGGCCATGTGTGGTACACGGGCTGGCATATGGGCATGTGGCCGACCGTGTGACCCAAGTTAGTAACCTCATTAATTTTCCTACGGCTTGGCATAGGGGCGTGTCCTTGGCCGTGTGGTACACGTCAGCTGTAAGTCCTGTTTTCACAAGGCCTGTGACACGGGTGTGTCTGGTAATCGTGTGAGGCACACGGCCTATTCACACGGGCGTGTGACACTTGAAATGTGAAAATTTTTCTAAGTTTCTGAAATTTTTAATGTATTACGATTTAGTCCCGAATACATGATTAAAGCTTTGTATGCTTGGTTTGGGTAAATATTGATTATGAATGAATGATAATTACTGAAATGAGATGACATTTGATAAATGATTGTTCTAAATTGAGTTATAAGTCATATAATGCCTCTTAACATATTTCGGCGACTGGTATGGGTTAAGGGTGTTACAGAGGACCTTACTCATGTTGGATAAACAGACTCATTCTTCCAAACCTGTAAAGATTTTAGGCAATCAATGTCAGGATATTTATTCGTTCTAGGTTGTGGAGCCATAGTATGAAGAAGTGTAAAACAAACTTCCACTCCTGACTCTACTGTGGAGGCTGAGTATGTGGCTACTTCTGAGGTAACGAAAGAAGCAATATGGCTTTGAAAGTTCTTAACCAAGCTTGAAGTTAAAAATAGCTATAACATTGTATTGTGATAATAGTGCTGCAATAGCTAATACCAAGGAAATGAGAAGTCACAAGAGGACGAAAGACATTGATCGGAAGTATCGCTTGATATGAAAGGCAATAGTCGAAGGAATTGTAGATGTGATGAAAGTAACTTCTAAAAATAACCTTGTGGCCATTTACTAAGACTCTTATAACTGGGAGTTTTAACAAACATGTCGAGGATATGGGAATGCGAAACATGACACATTTACTTCACTAGGGCAAGTGGGGGATTGTTGGGAAATGTGCCCATATTGTAGTACACATGTAACTGTTTTCTATTTATTTGAATGATGGATAAATAATTTATTTGAATGATAAATAAATAACTAAAGTTAATTTCACATTTCACTATTATGTATTTTACATTTTGCATGCATAGCAAAATTGCGACAAACAAATATTAGCTCATTGATTGTCTAAAGTTCAAACTGAAGAAAAGTGGCATTGTAAAGAACATTTACATTGCGAGAAAGATGACTTACTTTAGTAGATAACTTAAATGAGCATATAATTCTGTAAAAGAATCAAAGTGAGAATTTGATTCAAATACTGAGAAGAATTATTATGTCATCTACAATTCGAATTGGGGAGACGACTAGTCTTGGCTATCAGAGCAGTTGACTCCACGGGTAGAGACATAGATGTATTCATTGGTAGAATGATACATTAGACTGGACTCGAGATGAATTAATTCTAAACCAGTTTGTGAATTAATACACTTGTGACTTCATGATGTGATTTACCTAAATCCTGAGTTAGTTATTGACCATGCGTATGCAACTCATATGCTTTAATATAAGTGGAGGCTTATGCTCTAATGATGATCGAGCTCATAACAAGTATGTTCGGTACATCACTTGTGTATGGCATGGCTTTACTAGCAATAGTGTAATTCATAACTCATTTAAAGAGTTAATGATATTATCTCATTGGCAGTGTGTGGATTGATAAATATGGAACGTGGCATTGAGTTGCTTATTCTCAAACGAGCAATTTATCACAGTCATTTGTTTCTAGTGATCATCTTAATCATTAAGAAGACACAATGCTAACAATTAGATAAAATAGGATTGTATTGAATGAACAAATTTAACTTAAAGGAATCAAGGATATCATATGAGGGTAACACACACATGACAAGGTCATTAGACAAAACAGTTGGATAAATTGTTTTCGTAAAGAGTATCCAATAAGGAGTTTTCAATCATGGTACTTCTTGTAGACTGACTCCATGATTAAGTAATTATGAATTATTGGAACGATGCTTCTGGACATAATTGCAAATCACTAGAGCCTAATTGAAAATGTTTGATTGGTCCCTCTGCTAGATCAACAAAAGCTCGATTAAACTGCATTTGAATCAGAAAAAAATTCTACGACTTTGGAAATAAATTAATTGAGTCGATTTATTTGATGTGGAATTAAATTAGGTGGTCGTGAGAATTATTCAACTAGAGAATTCAATTAAAGAATTTTCTTGAAAAATTAATTTAGAAAATCCAAGTGATTTTTGGGAAAATTAATTTTGATCAAGTAAAATCAAATTAATCAAATTAATTAAAATTAATATGATATTTTTGAAAATTAATTTTTGAGTTAGACAATTGACCCAATGGGTAATTGAACTTGAAAATTGGACCTAAGATCGTAAATTAGGCCCGTGAGCCCAAAATCGAGACCAAGACCCAAAAACTAGTTGAATCGAGCCCAACATGTGAAATTGGGCTGATGGTCCAATCGATGGCTAGATCGAAATAGTTGGGTCGTAATTGACCCGGATCGAACCAGCAGCAGCTGAATCGACTCGAGGTGCTGTAAGGGTGTCACACCTGCATCACCGAATACAGCGGTGCCGGTGGCCGGTAGCAGTTGGTCATTTGTGGTTGAGCAGTGGAAGAGTTACACTCCTATTGGAATTCTACTGGAGAATTTGATTTCAAATTAATTATTCCAAAAACAATATTATTTTAATAGTTTAATATGAAATTTAATTTAATACTTATCTTAATAATATATTATTAATTTAATATTCAAATGATTATCTTAATATTAAATTTAATTTAATTTTTATCTTGTATATAAATATTCTGTTATTTTAATAAGATTTAATATTAAATTTAATTTTATGTTTACCTTGTATATAAATATTCTATTATTTTAATAAGATTTAATATTAAATTTAATATAATTTTTATCAAGATAAATATTATATTAAATTTAATATTAAAGTGATTAAGTTTAATTATAGTTGAATTCTCTAAACTCTCCCTATATAAATAGAGCATTGGGTCATTATTTACACGCACTTGAATTCACGAGAAAGTTGTAGAGAGAAAATTCTCTAAAGAGATTATTCCATAAAATTTCTAGAGATATTTTTCTGATTTACAACTTGACCCAAAAGTTTAGAGAAATTATAAAATTACCTCACTGGTAATTTTTCTGAAAAATTTTCTGATTCGAAGCGAGCCCACTCTCAGCAGACATGAGCTTGAGGATAGCGGAGAAGACTACTCGGTCGAAGTGGTCATCCCAGACTAATCGATAAGGTAAAATTTTGATTAAATGTTTATTATTTTAGGTATCACAATCAAGACTTTGTTTTGGGAAAAAAAATTTAAGCTTTGATTTTTCCCTAAATTTATTTTCCGTTGCGTTTTTCGAACCTGTTTTTCCAACATAACGCCCTCCTGTCGACCCAATTCACTGGGTCCGAATCTCGGGTGTTACCACACAAAACTTGACCATGCAACAAAAACAATTTTCAATTTCTTACTTTTTGAAAACATATTCTATGGAATTTCAATTGAAAACTTATTACATAAAAACAATGGGAGTATATTACAACAGTTTGTACGTAAATCTTGATACAAATCATTACAAAATAGAAGTTTATCAGAAATAGACTCAAAAGGGCGTATTCGTAGACTGTGCCACAATTCCACTATATGCATAATAACCCACTTCGCCACCAACTTGGCGCACTCCTAGCATTGTACCTCCAGAAAATGTCCTTTCTCAATTACCTGAAAATAAATAACAAATCTTGTAAGTACAAGAGTATATAGTGAGCTCATTAACTATACCTTGATGGATGCTTTGCAATCTTGTAGGAATTGCTATAAGTTAACTATTTCTCTACATCATTTACTTCAGCTGATATTATACAGTCTTATCACTTTTGTAGACGTGACCGGCTGCGTGCGTGCGCATTAAAATAACTAATTTATGAAACAAATTTTAAAATTCGATTTTACTGCAAGCATACAGGTCAGTTGTAATATTTTTGTGTTACAATAAAACAACGAAGTATTCTAAGGATCAAACACAAAGGAGAAGACAATTGAGCAATAATTAGTATACACAATATAGGCTAAGTGACTAATAATACGATTTTATATTATGGCAATTTATAAAAGATAATTTTGCAAGAAAATTAAATATTCTACTCTAGGGACTAAATTGCAAGAATTGTAAACTAGAGGGACTATCTAGAAAAATGACTATTAAGGGTTGGTTGGTGTAAACTATGAAAGTATATAGATATTTTTATAGTTGTTTATGACACCTTTTTATTTAAAAATTATGTTAATCTCGAATATTTGATAGTTAATTGGGTGAATTTTGTTCATATTGAGATAATGGGCATGATTTAGTAAAGTATGCAATTTTTTGCATTTATGTATTAAATTTGTGCATAATTTAATTATTTCATGTTACATGATAAATTCTTTTATTTAATTGTTGCAGTGGGACCAAGGAATTATTAAGTTGAGAAACTTATTTCAATTATATGTGGACATGAGCTATATTCCAACTTAGTTGGACGAAAAAGGCAAGCAAAATTAGGTCAAGAGAAGGTCACTTTAATCAAGTTAAAGTTAATTTAATTGAAGAACAAGTCTGAAAAGTAATTGGGTTATAAAACTGTCTAAGTGAGGGAAGAAGCCCAATTTAATAAGGGAATATGAGCATGTAACGCCCCAAAATATAGGTACTTATTTTATGTATATTGCGTAACACAAATACATGTCTGCTTCAGTGGTTAAGTGTTCTAGGAAGTGCTTAAGAAGTCTTGGGTTCAAACTTGGGCATTTGCAGAACTTTGTGTTTGTGAATGAAACGCTTTCCTTTAGTTAGTAGTATTTTAAATTAATGTGGGCAGAGCTTGATAGGAAGGGCCTGTTGGTTAAGGGGTAAGTGGCGTCTTATTGTTGCTAGAGGCCTTGAGTTCAAGTCCTATGTTGCACAAGGAATGTTTTATTTTGTTGCTGTGCCGTGTAGGAAGTTTAATACCAGTAGAACTCTAAAGCTTGTGGGTGGTTGGAGTGTTTGAGGGGTGAGGGGAGTGTGTGGCTGAAATTTAAGAGGATTATGGGGGGATTTGGATAGTGATCGGTGGGAGTGATTTGGGGAGGGATTTTAGGAGAGAGTTATGGGTGGTTGAGACGTGTGGGAGTAGTTTTCCGAATGTGGGAACTCCACATGCCAATTTGGTCATAGGCTCTTGGTGCCGAAAATTGTATGGCTTTGCTTTCCATTTTTGGTAGTTTTTGCTCCTTTTGCTTATTGTCTTTCTTTGGTTTTGTGGTTTTTTTTGGTAGCCGAATACTAAGTGTGACCATTTGGGAACTGGTTGTTTGGGTTTTGCTCTTCAATAGTGCTTTTCAGACCGACCTCCTCTGTTTTCTCTACATCCTTAACAGTCATTCTTCCCCTTGTTCTTTTTGTTTGGCTAAACACCCTTTCTCAAACTTGTTCGAGTTTTTGTTTTGGTTTTGATTGGTTTTCCTCTGTTCTCCCTTTCCCTCAATCAAGTTTCTCTTTAAACCGATTACACCTTCTTCCCTCTCTTTCTATTTGGATACTTGTGCCAATTTCTGCTTAGCTCCTTCTCTAACTGTTTTGATTTTTGCAGTTCTTCTTTGAACAATCGATTGGTGCCTAGTTCTTATTTGTTCTCTCGCTCTTTTTCTTTATGTAGTAATATTACTTCTAACTTCTTCCTTTTTTGCCATTTATGGCTAGGGACGTGTTGGTGTTAGCCTTGCCTCTGTAGTGTAGGTTTCTTTTAAGATGAAAGATCGATTGTTTTCCTTCCCTAGAATCGTGTTGCGATTTTGGTAAGTGCTATATGTTGGTTCAACTATTTATGCAAACGTTAATAATAGAGGTTAATAGATTTTAGTTTAAGTGCAGATGATCTGTAAGAGCATATAATCAATCTTCGGTATCGATTGAAATGTGAGGAGTATTTTGTTCATTCAAGGCAAGTGATAAATTATAGATTGGTTAAGAGTTATTTAAGGGATTGTTAACTCTATAGATTAAAGGGCTGATAGTGTATCGTGTTGATATAGGTTTGGGGAACTCTTGAGCTAGACGCACGTTTTTGCAAACAGGTGTGTAACCACATTGCTATAATTGTAAATCGACAAAAGTCGAAAAATATGACTATTGACGCTGCACGAGCGTGCGCTTGCTCGTGTGGTAATCTGAACGCGTAAAATGTGGGCGTTTGATCGTAGAGGCCATCATGAGCGATTTCATGGGCTTAAGCCGTTTTGGGCCACGTTGGGCCTAAATGGGCTGTGTGGGCCCTACGGGCTCGTGGGCCCGCATGGGTAAACCACACAGACTTGTAGAGATTACTGGGCTAGGCTGTATAGTTTACATGGCCAAGGCCTTTTTTGGCTTTGTGGGCCATATGGGCATGTGGGCCCACATAGGTCGTGTTATGGGCTTTGGGCTCATTTTTAATGTTTGAGCGTTAAGGTTGCACGGGTCGTCCGAGACGACTGTGGACCTACAGTTGGGTCGATAAGTACACTTAGACCCCATACTGATGAAATGATTGTTATACCCCTATGAGGTAAATTGACTAATATACCCTTATGATATGTATGAATATATTTGAGCATGACATTTTTGCATACACGTATGATATTAGGATATGACATGTTGCATGGGGGTGAGTTTGATATATTTAGAGGAAGTGTACTGTATTGGCAGTTCTGCTGCAAATACTGTTTAGTACCGCAACCAGTGCTATATTTTGGAGTGTAGGGATAGGTGGGTGGATTTTATCCCTACGTAGAGTGTAGGGCTGGACGAAGTGGAGTGTAGAGGATGGATGGGTAGGACTTCTGATTGCATTTCTATTACTGTTACTATAATGGGCTATGGTCCTAACTGATACTGGACTGTCACTGAAACGGGCTTAGGCCTAAACTGAATTTGCATACTGTATGATTGACTACTGTAAAGGGATTACACACCGAGTTTACTTAGACTCACCCTTCTGTTTTTCTGTGCAGGTAATCCTTAGGCGGATCGGTGCTGCGAGAGACTCGATGGTGGTCACACAACCGTTCTTGCTTCCTTTAAACTTTTAATTTATAAGTAATTTAATTTGGGGGTTTTGTTTTGTAATAAGGCCTTTTTAAGTTTTTATTTTGATTTTGGGATTTATTTAATTTGAATCATATCTGTTAGAAGTAGGTCGCGATTTTTCAAAGAGATAAATGCATTTTAAAACACCACTCTATTGCAACACAATTTAAAAAGCTTCCGCAACAATCATGTTTTTAAAATGCAATAACAATCTAATATGATTAACGCTATGCTAAACCAACTTGAGTTTTAACAATGAGCAAGTTATTATAAATTTTTTTGTAAAGATCACAATGAGGTTTTAATATAGAACAGATTTTTCAATAGAACTATGTTTTTCGAAATACACTTCAATGTGACATTGCAGATTCGGCCATAATGTCTAGGCCAGTTTTGGGGTGTTACATTTAATGGTATCAGAGCTAGGTTTTTAAAACTCAGATGTGGATTTGGGTTTCCTTAAAGCTTAAAATTTGGAAAAAAGAACTGTTTCAAATACTTGGAAATGTTTTACTGAATGTGTGGTACACCGAGTCTCCGGCGCCAATCCTGTAAGTTCTCTGAAACTACTATTTGTTTAAATTGAAATACTACGACTACTATAGGCAGTAGACTGTACCGGAATACTCTCTTTAGGGTAACCTAAAACTGTAGTAAGACTACGATCTGCGAAAACAAAACTCTGAATTACTAATAATATTTTCCATAAAATATCCTGTAATAAACACTGGAACTGTAAATTGACGCATAAAATATATAATTTAGATAAAACGCAAATCGATAATGAGCACTAGAAGTACTCGTGGAAAGGGTACAAGAGGCCTAATACTGGTTACACGATCGTGCAATTGGGGAGAACGTATTGTCCCAAGCTATGTTGTGAATTTTGGAAAGGGTCACTGGGCCTGATACTGGTACTGTGGGCTGTAGGTCGGTGACAGAATGAATCAGGTCAATGGGGCTGAGATTTTTAGGGGTATCGCTGGAGTTGCCTCTAATGTGGCTGAATATTAGATTGAAGCCACTGAGAGGATCATGGATGACCTCGATTGCACCCCAGAGCAAAAACTAAAAGGTGCAGTGTCGTTGCTACGAGATGAAGCCTATCAGTGGTGGCTTACAGTTAAAGAGGGTACTCAGCCCAACTAGTTGACTTGGGAATTTTTCAAGATTGCATTCCAAGAGAAATATGTGGGTGCTAGTTATGTGGATGCCCGGAGGAGGGAGTTTCTGAATTTGACTCAGAGGGATAAATCAGTAGCTGAATATGAGCCTGAGTTTTTGCGACTTAACCTCTATGCACGTGGGATGGTGGCAACAGAATATGAACACTGTGTTCATTTTAAGGACAGCCTCAAGGATAGTTTAAGGATTCTGATAGCTCTACAGAGGGAACGAGATTTTATTGTGTTGATCAATAAGGCGAAGATCGCTAAAGATGTGAAGCACGCTAAGCGCCAGAACTGTGAGAAGGAAAAGGGTAAGAACAAGAGGGATTTAGAGCCCTCAAGTTCATTTTTGGGGTATAAGAAGAAGGCCAAAGTTGATGGGCCGATTAGAGTTGGGGCCCCTATTGTTGCTACTGGACTGCAGCCCTGTGCGAATTGTGGGAGATGCCATCAGGGCGAGTGCTGGAAAAGGATTGGGGTATGTTTGAGGTGCGGATTTGTGGAGCACTATATCAAAGATTGTCCATAGAGGCCCGATCAGATGCAAGCTACTGGTCTGGGTACTGGTTAGCTACCGAGAGGTGTTCAGCAGCCACCGAGAGGCCGTGGTCAGGCTAGAGGTGGAAATGGTATTGGTCGTGGTTGTAGAGCACCTAGCAGAGGTGCTGGTGATATTGAGGTGAGGCAACCGGCACTAGTTTATGCTACATGTTGTCGAGAGGATGGAGACGCCCCAAATGTTATTAGAAGTACGTTCTTTATCCATAATGTGCCTTGTACTACATTGATTGATGTTGGTCTACGCATTCTTATATAGATGCACTGTGTCTGAGACTTTGGGTATTATGGTTGGAAACACTATGAGTGAGGCTACTGTGTTGAGTCCATTAAGGCAGTCAGTGAGAGTGAATAAACTATTTAAGGATGTACCTTTGGAGGTTCAGGGGACTATCTTTTTGGCGGATTTAATGGAACTCCCTTTCGGAGAATTTGACTTAATACTAGGTATGGACTGACTAGTTAAATATCAAGTGAATTTGGATTGTGCTACTAAACGGGTGGTACTGAAAACTGTGGAGGGTGATAAGGTAGTGTTAATCAGGGAGCGTCGAAATTATTTGTCGAATGTTATTTTTGCACTTAGGGCCGAGAAATTGGTTCGTAAGGGTTATGAGGCGTATCTAGCCTACATTGGTGTTTCTGATTGGTTCTTCTGTTAAAGATATTAGAACGGTTAAGGATTTTCCAGATGTTTTTCCTGACGAACTACCTGGGTTATATCCGAAATATAAAGTGGAGTTTGCGATTGAGCTCCTGCTTGGTACAGCTCCGCTGTCCATCGCCCATTATCAGATGGCACCAAAGGAGCTTGTGGAGTTTAAAGCTCAAATTCAAGAGTTACTGGATCGAGGGTCCCTTCACCCTAGTGTGTCTCTGTGGGGAGCACCGATTTTATTTGTGAAAAAGAAGGATGGAACCATGCGTATGTGCATCAATTACCGGCAATTGAACAAATTGACTATTAAGAACAAATACCCCCTATTGAGGATAGACGATCTGTTCGACCAGTTCCGGGGAGCTTCTTTCTTCTTTAAGATTGATCTCTGATCGGGGTATAATCAATTGAGAGTTAAAGAGGCTGATGTTTACAAGACAACATTTATGACTCATTATGGTCATTACGAGTTCTTAGTGTTGCCGTTTTGACTGATGAATGATCAGCGGCTTTTATGGATTTGATGAACCGAGTGTTCCAGCCCTATCTGGATCAGTTCTTAGTGGTGTTTATAGATGACATTCTGTGTATTCGAGAACTGAAGATGAACATGATGCACATCTCTGAGTTTTTCTACAGATTTTAAGGGAGAAACAATTGTACGCTAAGTTCAACAAGTGTGAATTCTGGTTACGAGAGGTAACATTTCTGGGCCATGTGGTATCTACTAAGGGGATTAGGTTTGATCCTCGAGAAATTTAAGCTGTTCTGGAATGGAAGCCACCTAAGACGGTATCTGAGATTCAAAGTTTTCTAGGTCTGACAGGGTATTATAGACATTTTGTAAAGAGGTTTTCTTTGATTGCTGCACCTCTAACTAAGTTTTTGCGTTAAGGGGTGCTGTTTAACTAGACTGATAAACAACAAGAAAGTTTTGAGAGGCTTAAGAAGGTTCTGACTGAGGCCCCTATCTTGATTTAGCCAGAGTCTGGGAAAGAGTTTACTGTCTATAGTGATGCATCACACGTTGGTTTGGGTTGTGTGTTGATAAAAAAGGTAAGGTAGTGGCTTAGGCGTCTGATCAACTGAAGACGCATGAGGCGAACTATCCGAAACATAACTTGGAATTGGTCCTGGTGGTATTCGCACTGAAAATTTGGAGGCATTACCTGTACGGTGAGAAGTGTATTATTTACATGGATCACAAGAGCCTCAAGTATGTCCTCACTCAGAATGAGTTAAATCTTAGGCAGCGTAGATGGATTGAGTTGTTTAAGGATATGACTGTTCGATTGAATACCATCCTGGTAAAGCCAACGTAGTGGCCGACGCACTGAGCCGTAGGGCTATGACGGATCTGAGGGTGATGTTTGCTCGTCTCAATTTGTTTGATGATGGTAGCTTGTTGGTAGAACTTCAAGTTAAACCAAGGTGGATTGAGCAGATTAAGGGGAAACAGTTATAAGATGAATCTTTGGGTCCTCGTTTTCGATAGATAGAGAGTGGAGAAGCTTTAGATTTTGGACTGAATAGTGAAGGGGTACTTTGTTTCCATGAGAGAGTCTTTGTATAGAAGGATACTGATATGAGGCAGTCGATACTGCAGGAGGCGCATAGTAGTCTTTATGCTATGAATCCTGGTAGGAATAAGATGTACCGAGATCTTCGTGAGTTATATTAGTGGCTAGGTCTTAAACGTGAAGTTATATAGTAGTCTGGGACATGGCATCGGCCTCGATGGAGATAGCCAGCATAAGACCATGTCTGGGACATGGCATCGGCCTCGATGGAGATAGCCAGCGTAAGACCATGTCTGGGATATGGCAGCGGAAACTTAACCCATGTTTGAGGCTTATAGAATATCTGGTAGTATTCCAAAAAGGTTTAACTTTAAGAGTTCAGAAAAAGATTTAATAAAGAAAGTATGATGATGTTGTAAGTGTTACAGGTACCTATTTGGTATGCATGAGTAATGAGCTCGATTAGAAAATATGATTTGAGTTGATGGTAATGAGTAAGTCCAGTTTATACTTACCTTTGAGCTATGAGCATAATTGATAAATGGTGAAGTTATTGCTGTATATATATATATGCAACTTACTAAGCTTTATGCTTACTCTCTTTCTTTTCCCTTTTCTTCTAGTATTGCCATTTTGCTCGAGGATCCCTTGAAGTCAGAGATATCGATCATACTATCAGCCGTAATACTCGGTATAGTTGGATTTATATTTTTAATTATGGCATGTATAGGGCTAGACTAGGAAGTTGTATTATTAAGAGAATTATTCATGTATTTTTGGTTTAAGTCAAAGGCCATTCACTTTGTATCAAGTTTGGAATAATGGCTATTATTCATTTTGATGAATGCATATAATGTTCTGTCTATGGATGAATTGGTGTCCATTGTGATGAAATTTGTATATTGATATGATCTTACTTAGGTTGTGCAAAAGGGGTGATCGCATGATTTCGTGATAGGTTTTAAATATTTATAATTACTCGTTCTTGAACTAACTATTACCGCGATGTAGGCAAGTATACCTATCGAACAGTAGTATAGTTTTAGCAAGACCAGATTGTCGAACCCAAAGGAACTAAAAGTGCCAGTAATGACTGTCTTTTTATTATCTAGCCTAAGAATGAAAAGGTTTTTTTAACTAACTAATTATCTAAACTAAGAACGCACAGAGAATGGAATTGGGGAATTGCTTTTGGAAAAATTGATTGAATGAAGACAAAACCTAAGGAAAAATCCACCTAGACTGTACTTGTTATTCTGGCTCTGAATCGAACGATTTATTCCTTTAACTTGTTCCGTAGAGATCCCTAAGTTATGTTATTATCCCTATTCAAGACAAATAATGTCTAATCACTAGATTGAATAACCGAGACTTTTCTCTAATTAACACTCTAGGGTTGCATTAACTCGATCTATGGATCCCCTTATTAGGTTTCACCCTAATCCGAAAAAATCTTGTCACCCTAAGTCTAGGCGTGCAATCAACTCTGCTTAATTATGTCAAATGTACTCTTAGACAGGGTCTATTCCTCCTCTGAATAATAGCTTATCCTGAATCGGTATCCTGGGATATCAAAACAGGAATTAAGAACACATAATTAAGAACAAGTCAAATATTTATCATACAATTCAAAAAATAATAACAAGATTTGTCTTAGGTTTCATTCCCCTTAGGTATTTAGGGGATTTAGTTCATAAATAAATAAGAAAACATCTCAAAATGATAAAGAATACAAAACATAAAGAAAACCCAAAACTCCTGAAGGGAAATTGAGGAGTGATCTTCAGTCTTGATGAGGGATCCGACTTCTGAGATGGATCAATCGGCTTCCTTGGAGCAATTCGTTACCCCCTACTCTCCCCTTCTTTTTCTTCCTTCTCTAGGGTGTATTTATAGGCTTTGGAATGCCTAAAAGCCCTCAAAATTAGCCTTTTCCGAATTGGACTCAACTTGGGCTTGGCAGGGACACGCCCGTGTGACACACTCGTGTGCGATTACTTCAGGCCATGCTCGAGCCTGCCAAATTGATACGACTATGTGGTCTACCCATGTGAGGAGGTCCAGGCCGTGTTGATTTCATACTTTGGCCCATTTTCTCCGTTTTTGGCCCGTTTCTCGTTCTTTTCGCTCTCCTATGCTCTTCTAAGTGTAAAACATGAAATTAAAGCATTAGGAGCATCGAATTCACCAATTCTAATGGAAAATCATCCATAAAATGCGTTAATCATGGGGTAAAAATATGTATAAATTACGGTTTATCAAATACCCTCACACTTAAGCATTTGCTTGTCCTCAAGGAAAATTCTCAACTCATAATCAAAATAAATTCTTTTAAACTTATAATTTCTATCGATAATATCTCAAAATAATCCATAGGTAATCATACATTGAGAATTTAACTAAAAGAACATAAAAGTTTCAAACATTCCAAGTTGAGTATTTAATCATGCAAACATAGGTGTCTCTCATTTAAGTAATTAACTTTGATTTAGAATACCACAGAGTTTCACATCCTCACTACAAATTCACTCAAATCACTCAAGGTGTTTAAGGACAATAAATGAAGCACTCAATAGTCAATAATGAAAAGTCATTACCATAGGCTTGCATGAAAATCAAATCTCCACCGTTATAATTTAAGATGATACATCAATCAAAAGGTCTTTAGAGGGTTGTAATGAGGTTTGGTTAGGGGGTGTGGTCACAAGCCGAAAGAAAGGGTTAAAATCGAGATTGAATTGAAAAATTACCTAACTAGAAAAGAGTTCATCATCACTTGCATACAACATAGCTTCTTCTCAGACTAAGGAATTTAACTTCTGAAGCTTACAAACAGAAGATCACTACTAATATGTATATATATATTTAAGAACAAGTGAAATTACAGAGTAGAATAAAACATAGCTAAGTAACTATTTCAATTCAAATCTCGACAAAAATAGGGCTTAAATTAATTTAGGGGGTTTCAACAATAATGGGTTAAAGGTTACTATTAATGGTAATACAAGAAATGGCTTGTTAGGCTCAAGGGGGTTCACTAGAGGTTAATTGTGGAGGTAGGCTTTTCATGGCATGAGTGGGTTAATGGTGCGGTCTCAACATGAATAATCAAACAAGTTCTAGAATAACAGTTCACTACTGACGCACTCAAAGAAATGATAAAAGTGAGCATGAAAGAATTAATAGATGCTCAAAAGGCTCAAAAATCTCACAAAAATTATGGCTTTTTGATGTTTAAAACTTGTGAATCCCAACTTAAAGTAATACCTAAATTTTGGGGAAATAACCTAAGATTTAAATTCTTAAAAATCAACTTATCATGCTTGATTCTCTAATGTCTTAACGTTTAAACAATCAATGCATAATTGCCTATGTTTTAATTCAAGATATATCAATCAAAAAATCAATTAAAATTATCCTAAATATGATATGAAAGCTTTTTCAAGAGAACAAGGCAATCATTCAGGGATTTTTCTGATAATGAGATAAATATCCCCCCACACTTAATATGTACATTGCCCTCAATTTACAAATATGGATATTAGAGTATAAAAATAAGATAAGGAGAGAAGTGAAACTTCCTGTATGATGAATTCCTCGAACTGGAGTTCTGGAGAGTAATTAGTTTGAGAGTGGAGGAGGATACTTCGGCGGTCATAGAGGTTCATTAGGCCATAAGTCCTGCGCCAAAAGGATATTATCTCTAGTGGTAGCTATGGTTGTGGGCGAGCAGGACATGGCAGTCGTGGAGAACCTTTCCCGGTGGAGTTTTAGTTCCTATGTGATGATGAGCTTTAGAGCTCTATATAACTGTGATAAAATCAAGAACTTTTTAGGGGATATTAGGAAGAATAATTAATCAATAAGAAATAACTAAACTTAATAATTAAAAATAAAATTTCTAAAATCTAATAAAAATAAAAAGTAGTTTTAATAAAAATAAAAAAATAAAATAATAAATAAATGTTTTTAAACATCTTCATCGCTGGATGGTTCGCGAGGTGGGATTGGCGATGAGATGTGGAGGTGTTGACAAATCTGCTGTAGAGTAGCATCAATGTTGTCAAATCGTTGAAAACACTACTGCTCGAATCGAGTGAGGTGCTCAGAGATGTCAGCATATGAAGCCGCCACATAAACTGGACGAGAAGGTGGTGGTGGCTGAGTCGGTGGGTCCTCGTGCTGTGGGGGGGCATCATCAAGAATGTCCTTGTAGGCCTCCTTCTCGGTAGATTGGGCAAGACGATACTGGGGAGGGTAGGTTCCTCGGCACCTCTCGATCATCCTCATGCTAAGCATGCTCGAGATGCCTTGTAGAGACATCTGGCCGATGAGGGTGAAGGATGATTCTTGGGCTGCGGTGTTGAGGAGCCTGAAGTGTCGCGCTACGCTAGATGATGCTCGTCGTGGGCGATGAATAGGCAGATCGATGACATGCCGTGCGACATGCACATAAAAAGTAGGCATCGTGAGTGTTGACTACGCTAGTGCTCTCTCGCCTTCCTGTAATCATGTGAGACAAAATGGCGTGTAGGTACCTCAGGGATGGTGGGAGAATTGATGCTTTGGAGCGGCTAGGATTGTAGGAGGCTGCGCTAGGGGCCAAAGTGTGCCAGCACTTCGAGGGAGAAAAATGTATGTGGCGAGTGAGAGCATGTAGTTCATTTTTCTCCTTAAACTCCTCCGTATATAAGCCTAGTGCAGCACCAAACTCTGGGACGCTTAGCTGGCGGACTAACCCGCCTAGGCAATATTGGACCGTGTCGGGATCATCGTAATTTGTCATTACAGTCTGAAGATGGAACGTTAAGCATAGTTCCATCGTGAGCACGAGGTATGTTGGTTTGATGATCCCAAAGAACAGGTCCCAAGGGTCGATGGTTAGGAGGGCCCGAATCACATCAGCCATCTGAACTTGTTCTACGGTAGCCTAGTTGATGCAGCGGCCCGCAATTAAGGGTCAGGCCTGAAGTATTTGGAAAAGCTCTTCTTGGGGCCCTCAGGGGAACTGTAGGAGAGGGTGACGAATTTCTATGGTCATACCCGTAGAAGATAGCACTCCCTTCTGTTTCTTAGAAGCAGGGACAGCAGCCTTTTTACCACGTGAAGATGACATGGTACCTGTGATTAGAATCATCAAGTCATCTTGATGAGTGGTCAAAGTAAAACGAAGTCAAATCTTAAAAATCATAATTTGAAGCTTCAACTACTAAAAGTAACTAAAAATGATAAGTTCAATGGTATACTTTTGTGGCACTAGCATGGTGATATAAGTAAAATGGCAAAGAATGGAATGCACATTACTATATGAATGAATAGAACTGTCAATACAAGAGCCATGATTATTTCAACTATCCTAAACATGGATATTCATTTCTAACTAATTAAATGGAGTAGATAAATCATGTAATGAGTAGGAATTTGAACATGAAAAGATGATGACTTGTCCTATAAATGAAATTTGTGTGATAGAAAGATAAAAATGACATGAAAAATATAGACTACTAAGAGAAATAGCTTTATAAATGAATGTAATTGAAGGGGAAAGAGTAAACAAATGCTAGAAAGGGGAGAATGAACGTCAAAAATGAAGTTGGAGGCGGCGCACGGGCGTGGTAAGGAGGCCGTGTGAACTTGCAGCGGCTAGGGTTAGGGCTTTTGAATGAGGAAAAAAGTGAATAGTGCAGGGTATTTATAGATTTTGGGCCACACGGCCATGGCACACGCCCGTGTTCCCTAATTTTTGCCCGTGTGTTTCGCGATTTTCCTATTTCGGCGCGTCTAAAATTCGTCCCACGCCCGTGTACCTGAGGTGTGTAGGTTCGACCATGTCGCATGACCGTGTCTAGCTTCGTTCGCTTCTCCTACGTCCGTGTGGGAAATCCCCACGCCCGTGTCAATCTAATAGGTTCGACCACGGATGTGAGACACGGGCGTATCGCACGTCCGTGCTAGTTTCTCAGTTTCAACCACGGGTCTTCCACACGGGCGTGTCGCACGCCCGTGTTATTTTGGTAGGCTCGGCCATTACCATGTCGCACAGCCTGCCATTTTATCGTAGCTCGTGTTTGGGGAAATCCTTGCCCTATTTTCACACAGCCATAAGCACGCCCATGTGCTTGGCCGTGTCTCTATGGAAAACCTGTATTCGAGAGCTCGGTTAGTAAGTTAGATGTTGGAGACTAAATTTTTAAAGAAGTTAATACAGTTAGTGCTCGAGTTGCCTCCCGAGAAGCGCTTATTTATAGTCTAAGCTCGACTTACCTCTCTGTTGAATGATCATGGTGGTTCGAAGAGTTTATACTCCTCATTCCTGCTATCAATCTTAAAATAAGGTTTTAAACGGGTGGTGTTTACCTTAAAAGTGCCGAACTTGGGATGACTCACCTCCACCTTATCGAATGAAAAAATGCTGAGTATCGTAAGAGGGATTTCTTCATTTGGTGTGGTAGTAACAATGTGGGGATTGGCGACATCTAATAGGACTTTATCTCCAACTTTAAGTTGATTTGGAGAGGTATCAAGCTCGTTCTATCGTAGATTCGGTTTGTCAGATGTTCTTAGTTTATGCATCCGCCATTCATCGAGTTCCTCGATTTGTAATCTTTGATCTTCATGAGCAGGTCCTCTACTATTGCTTGAGAATGACTCGTGTACTTCCTTCAGACTTATCTCCTACAAAGTGGGTTGTATCATGTGGTCAGTTTTAATAGAATGGTTTAGACGATCACCTTCAATTGTCGATGTGTTGTCAGAATTTCGAGCTTGAAGGGTGAGTGTTTCGTCTCCTACGCGAAGCGTGAGCTCACCTGTGCCAACATCAATAATTGTTTTAGCAGTTGCTAAATAGGGCCCTCCCAGAATTAAAGGAGTGTTGCTATCCTCCTCTATGTCTAAAACAATGAAGTCAACGAGAAATATAAATTTATCGATTTTTACTAGCACATCTTCAATAATAACCCTAGAAATATTATAGTTTTATCTGCTAGTTGAATGCTCATCCTAGTCTGTTTGGGTTTCCCGAGACCTAGTTGCTTAAACATTTTATAAGGCATGACATTGATACTAGCCCCTAAATCAACTAATGCATTATTAACATCTAAACTACCAATTAAGCAAGGAATCATAAAACTCCCTAGATCTTTTAGTTTGTTCGGTAGCTTATTTTTTTAGAATAGCTGAGCACACTACGTTTAGCTCCACATGCGATGCCTCGTCCAACTTCCGCTTATTTGCTAAAAGCTCTTTTAAGAATTTCATTGTGTTTGGCATCTACGATAGGGCTTCAATAAACGGTAAGTTAATATGTAATTTTTTTAAGAGTTTAAGGAATTTACCAAATTGTTCATCTGAGCAGTCTTTCCTTGTCGCGTTGGGGTATGGCACACGAGGTTTATATTCGACATTCACCATTTTGTTCTTATTGTTATCTACCTCACCTTAACCTTTGTTTACCACAGTTTCTTGCCTCGGTTCTGGTTCAGGTTCAACAACTCCTTCATCTTGAATATTAATTGCGTTGAGCTATTCCCTTGGGTTGGGTTCAGTATTACTTGGCAAGCTATCTTGTGGTCGTTCGGAAATTAGTTTGGAAGCTGGCCTATCTGAGTTTCGAGCCCTTGGATCGACACTTGTTGATTTTTAAGTGTTGTCTCGGTGTTCTGGAAACGAGTTTCTGACACCGAAATAAACTTTGAGAGCATCTCTTCAAGGTTCAGCTTCTTTTCCTGTTGGTAGGGTGGTTGTTGGTAGCCTAGAGGTGGTTGTGGTCTTTGATTTCCTGGACCGCTCTATGAGAAATTGGGGTGGTTCCTCCAACCTACATTGTAAGTGTTACTATATGGATTGTTTTGAGGTTGAGGATTATTACCCATGTAGTTTAGTTGCTCGTTATCCATGTTGTGGCCATACGATTGGTATTCTAAATGGCTTGTTCCACCTCCACTTACTTCGCACTGCATTACTGGGTGAACCTGCGAAGAACTAAGAAAACCATCAATCTTTTTATTTAAGAGTTTTACCTAATTAGAGAGCATGGTGATTGAATCGGCGTTATAAATGCCGGCTGTTTTCGTTGGCTTTGTCCTCATGACTTGCCACTGATAGTTATTCAGTGACATCTCCTCTATAAACTCATAGGCATCTTCAGGTGTTTTATTATTGATGTTCCGCCAGTAGCTGCGTCAACAATTTGTCGAGTCGAAGGATTCAGGCCATTATGGAACGTTTGAACCTATAGTCAAAGCGATAACCCATGGTGAGGGCACCTTCTCAAAAGGTCCTTGTATCTCTCTCATGCATCGTAGAGTGTTTCTAAATCCATCTGCACAAAAGAAGAGATATCATTACGTAATTTAGCCGTTTTAGCCGGCAGAAAATATTTTAGTAAAAATTTTCCTGTCATTTGTTCCCAAGTAGTAATTGACCCTCGTGGTAGTGAGTTCAACCACTGTTTAGCTTTGTTCCTCAATGAAAAAGGGAATAACCGAAGATGAATAGCATCATCAGAGGAACCATTAATTTTAAATGTATCGCATAGTTCTAAAAAGTTGGCTAAATGAGCGTTGGGATCCTCATCCTGCAAACCATCAAACTGAACAAATTGCTGTATCATTTGAATAGCGTTAGGTTTTAATTCAAAAGTATTTGCAGCTACAGTAGGTCTAACTATGCTTGATTCGGTTCCTATTAAAGAAGGTTTATCATAATCATACATAGTGCGTGAATCAGGATTTTGATTAACCGCAATTGCAGACGGTAGCTGATTGCCTTGGTTTTCAGCCATCTCTTCGGTTGGGGGTTGAGTATCGTCTTCTTGCTCGTTCTCTGTGTATCTTAAGCTTCACCTTATTTCTCTTTGATTTCTGCGAACTGTGCAATCAATTTCTTCGTCAAAAAGTAATGGTCCTGACGGATTTCTTCTAGTCATAAACTATAAAAACCTGCCAAGAGAAGGAAAAAGTAAATTAATAAATAATAATAAATTAAAGTGCATGAAAAATAAATGGCTAAAGTAATAAAAATTTAGTGTTCCTAATATTTCAATTCCCCGGCAACGGCGCCAAAAACTTGATCGCATGATTTCGTGATAGGTTTTAAATATTTATAATTACTCGTTCTTCAACTAACTATTATCGCGATGTAGGCAAGTGTACCTATCGAACAATAGTATAGTTTTAGCAAGACCGGATTGTCGAACCCAAAGGAACTAAAAGTACCAGTAATGATTGTCTTTTTATTATCAAGCCTAAGAATAAAGAGGTTTTTTGTTTTAACTAACTAATTATCTAAACTAAAAACGCACTTAGAATGGAATTGGGTAATTGCTTTTGGAAAAATCGATTGAATGAAGACAATACCTAAGGAAAAATCCACCTAGGCTGTACTTGTTATTCTGGCTCCGAATCGGACGATTTATTCATTTAACTTGTTCCGTAGAGATCCCTAAGTTATATTATTATCCCTATTCAAGACTAAAAATGTCTAATCCCTAGATTGAATAACCGAGACTTTTCTCTAATTAACACTCTAGGGTTGCATTAACTCGATCTATGGATCCCCTTATTAGGTTTCACCCTAATCCGGCAAAATCTTGTCACCCTATGTCTAGGCGCACAATCAACTCTGCGTAATTATGACAAATGTACTCTTAGACAGGGTCTATTCCTCCTCTGAATAAGAGCTTATCTTGAATCGGTATCCTGGAATATCAAAACAAGAATTAAGAACACATAATTAAGAACAAGTCAAATATTTATCATACAATTCAAAAAATAATAACAAGATTCGTCTTAGGTTTCATTCTCCTTAGGTATTTAGGGGATTTAGTTCATAACTAAATAAGAAAACATCTGAGAATGATAAAGAATACAAAACATAAAGAAAACCCAAAACTCCTGAAGGGAAATTGAGGACTGATCTTCAGCCTTGATGATGGATCCGACTTCTAAGATGGCTCAATCGGCTTTCTTGGAGTAATTCCTTACCCCCTACTCTCCCTTTCTTTTTCTTCCTTATTTAGGGTGTATTTATAGGCTTTGGAATGCCTAAAAGCCATCAAAATTAGCCTTTTTTGAATTGGACTCAACTTGGGCTCAGTAGGGACACACCCATGTGACACGCCGGTGTGCGATTACTTCAGGCCGTGTTTGAGCCTGCCAAATTGACACGGCCGTGTGGTCTGCCCGTGTGAGGAGGTCCAGGCTATGTTGATTTTGTACTTTGGCCTATTTTCTCCGTTTTTGGCCCGTTTCTCATTCCTTTTGCTCTCCTAAGTGTAAAATATGAAATTAAAGCATTAGGAGCATCGAATTCACCAATTCTAATGGAAAATCATCCATAAAATGCGTTAAACATGGGGTAAAAATATGTATAAATTATAGTTTATCAATGGGTGACAAAATGGCTTGGGAAATAGCCTAGTTTGTCCACATGGGTAAGACACACGGCTCACACCCATAGGTGTGTGTTATGGTCGTGCGTCCCCTGCACTTAAAACTTTAAAGTCATTTTAGTACACGGGCAAACCACACGGGCGTGTGTGAATGCCGTGTCATAAAGTCAGTATGTATGCTAGTGGTACACGGGCAAGAGACACGGTCGTATGTCTCTGCTGTGTGAAGGACACGGTTATAGGGCATGGGTGTGTGCTTAGACCGTGTAGTTTTGGCAGAATGCCTAGGTTTTCAGACACGGGATCCGGACATGGGTGTGTCCCTAACACACGGACGTGTGTTCTATACCCACACGGGCGTGTGGAGCCTTGATGCATGAAACTTTCTAAGTTCTTCATGAGTTCTCAGTTGGATTCTGAACCACCCCGGATGTATGTTTTGGGCCTTGTAAGCCCGCAAATGAGACTGATTGCTTGTGTAAAGAGAGTTTTTTAAATTGTTTGAGATTTCACGGCCCAGTTTTATATAGTTGGTTGAGTTTAAGTCAGGTAGCACTACAAACCCTATTCTAGCGTCAGATACGGGAGAGAGATATTATATTTGGTGATATCAGAGCATGGTTTAGTCGGTTCTAGGACTAACCTAGCTAAAGTATGAGTCTAGCCATACATGCTATATATATCGATAGTGTGACGATTCTTGATGATTATAAATTGTGTTGTTTCTTATATAATAAATGGATCCTGATAGAACCATGGCAGATGACGTGGAAAGTAATGCGTCGGCTCCCGCAGAAGAGACCGCGTCAGTAGAGAGTGAGCCCATAAGTATGGGCCAAGGTAGAGGGGCTAGGGAAGCCTACCTCCAAATGATGGATGCTTGGTATACGGAGAATTATTCATGTATTTTTGGCTTAAGTCAAAGGCCATTCACTTTGTGTCAAGTCTGGAATAATGGCTTTTATTCATTTTGATGAATGCATATAATGTTCTGTCTATAGATGAATTGGTGTCCATTGTGATGAAATTTGTATATTGACATGATCTTACTTAGGTTGTGCTAAATGGGTGACAGAATGGCTTGGTAAATGGCATAGTTTGTCCACATGGGTAAGACACACGGGCGTGTGTCTAGGCCGTGTGTGACACACGGTTTACACCTATGGGTGTGTGTTATGGTCATGCGTCCCCGGCACTTAAAACTTTAAAGTCTTTTTAGTACACGGGCAAGCCACACGGGCGTGTGCCAATGCCGTGTCATAAAATCAGTATGTATGCTAGTGGTACACGGGCAAGAGACATGGCCGTATGTCTTGGTCGTGTGAAGGACACGATTATAGGGCACGGGTGTGTGATTGGGCCCTGTGCTTTTGGCAGAATGCCCAAGTTTTCAGACACGGGATCGAGACATGGGCGTGTGCCTAACACACGGTCGTGTGTTCTATACCCACACGAGTGTGTGGAGCCTTGATGCATGAAATTTTCTAAGTTCTTCATGAGTTCTCGGTTGGGTTTTGAACCACCCCAGATGTATGTTTTGGGCCTCGTAAGCCAGTAAATGAGACTGATTGCTTGTATAAAGAGAAGTTTTTAAATTGTTTGAGACTTCATGGCCCAGTTTTATACAGTTGGTTGAGTTTAAGTCAGGTAGCACCACGAACCCTATCCTAGCGTCGGATACGGGAGAGGGGTGTTGCATTCTCAAGGTCTCGCCATGGAAGAAGGCACTGAGGTTTGGACGGAAGGGCAAGTTGAGCCCTAGGTTCATTGGGCCTTATCGGATACTGAAGCGTGTGGGACCGGTTGCCTATCAACTTGAGTTACCTCCTGAATTGGACCGAATTCACTACATGTTCCATGTTTCCATGCTAAGGTGTTACCGCTTTGATCCTGCGCACATTATCTCAACTGAGGAGATTGAATTTAAACCAGATCTGACTTTTGAAGAAGAACCAGTTTGAATTTTAGAGCATGATGTAAAGGTGTTAATAAAGAAATCTATCACATAGGTTAAGGTACTTTGGCGTAATCCCAGCTCGAAGGAAGCCGCGTGGGAACCTGAAGAGGCGATGCGACAACAATACCCTCATTTGTTTTGACTGGGTAAAATTTGAGGCCGAAATTTTCTTTTAGGGGGTAGAGTTGTAATGCCCCAAAATATAGATACTTATTTTCTGTATGTTGTGTAACACAGATGCATGTCTACTTCAGTGGTTAAGTGTCTTGGGAAGTGCCTGAGAAGTCTTAGGTTCTAACCTAGGCATTTGCAAAAACTTTGTGTTTGTAGAGGAAGCCCTTGCCTTTAGTTAGTAGTCTTTTAAATTAATGTAGGTAGAGCATAACAGGAAGGGCCTGCTGGTCAGGGGATAAGTGGCGTGTCATTGTTGCTAGAGGTCTTGAGTTCAAGTTTGTGTCGCACAAAGAATGTTTTATTTTGTTGCTGTGCCATGTAGGAAGTTGAATATCAGTAGAAATCTGATGCTGGTGGGCAGTTGGAGTGTTTGAAGGGTGAGGGGAGTGTGTGGCCGAAATTTAGGAGGATTATGGGGGGATTTGGATAGTGATCGGTGGGAGTGATTTGGGGAGGGATTTTAGGAGAGAGTTATGGGTGGTTGAGGTGTGTGGGAGTAGTTTGCCAAATGTGAGAACTCCACTATGCCAATTCAATGATAGGCTCTTGGTGCTGAAAATTGTATGGTTTTGCTCTCCATTTTTGGTAGTTTTTGCTCCTTTTGCTTCTTGCCTTTCTTTGGTTTTGTCGTTTTGTTTGGTAGTCGAATACTAAGTGTGACCATTTGGGAACTTGTCGTTTGGGTTTTGCTCTTGCTTTTCAGACCGACCTCCTCTGTTTTCTCTACACCCTTAACAATCATTCTTCCCCTTGTTCTTTTTGTTTGGCTGAACACCCTTTCTCAAACTTGTTCGAGTTTTAGTTTTGGTTTTGATTGGTTTTTCCTCTCTTCTCCCTTTCACTGAATCAACTTTCCCTTTAAACCGATTACACCATCTTCCCTCTCTTTTTATTTGGATACTTGGGCCGACTTCTGCTTAGCTCCCTCTCTAACTGTTTCAGTTTTTACAGTTCTTCTTTGAACAATCGGTTGGTGCCTAGTTCTTTTTTGTTCTCTCGCCCTTTTTCTTTATGATTAATATTACTTCAAATTTCTTCCTTTTCTGCCATTTATGGCTAGAGACGTGTTGGTGCTAGCCTTCCCTCTGTGGTGTGGGTTTCTTTTGAGATAAAGGACCGATTGTTTTCCTCCCCTAGAATCAGCGTTGCGATTTTGGTAAGTGTTATATGTTGGTACAACTATTTATGTGAACGTTACTAATAGAGGTTAATAGATTTCAGTTTGAGTGCAGATAATCTGTAAGAGCCTATAATCAATCTTCGGTATCGATTGAAGTGTGAGGAGTCTTTTGTTCATTCAAGGCAAGTGATAAATTATAGATTGGTTAAGAGTTATTTAAGGGATTGTTAACCCCATAGATTAAAGGAATGATAGTGTATCGTGTTGATATAGGTTTGGGGAACTTTTGAGCTAGACGCACCCTTTCGCAAACAGGTGTGTAACCACACTGCTATAATTGTAAATCGGCAAAAGCCGAAAAATATGACTATTGAAGCTGCACGAGTGTGCGCTCGTTCGTGTGGTAATCCAAACGCGTAAAATATGGGCATTTGATCGTAGAGGCCACCATGAGCGATTTCATGTGCTTAGGCTGTTTTGGGATACGTTAGGCCGAAATAGGTCGTGTGGGCCCTACAGGCTCGTGGGCCCTGCATGGGTAAACCATATAGACATATGGAGATTATTGGGCCAGGTTGTGTAGTTTACACGGCCAAGGCCATTTTTGGGCTTTGTGGGCCAAACAAGCGTGTGAGTCCACATGGGTCGTGTTATGGGCTTTAGGCCAATTTTCACTGTTTGATCGTTAAGGTTGCACGGGTCACTCGATACGACTGTGGACCTACCGTTAGGTTGGTAAGTACACTTAGACCCCATACTGATAAAATGACTGTTATACCCCTATGAGGTAAAATGATTGATATACCCCTATGATATGTATGACTGTATTCGAGCACGATATTTTTGCATACACGTATGATATTATGACATGACATGTTGCATGGGAGTGGGTTTGATAAATTTGGAGGAAGTGTACTGTACTGACAGCTTTGCTGCAAATACTGATTAATGCTGCAACCGGTGTTATATTTTGGAGTGTAGGGATGGGTGGGTCGATTTTATCCCCACATGGAGTGTAGGGCTGGACGAAGTGGAGTGTAGAGGATAGATGGGTAGGACTTCTGATTGCATTTTTTTTACTGTTACTATAATGGAATATGGCCCTAACTAATACTGGACTGTCACTGAAACTGTCTTAGGCCCAAACTAAATTTTCCTATTGTTTGACTGACTACTGTTAAAGGATTACACACTGAGTTTACTTAAACTCACCCTTCTGCTTTTTTGTGCGGGTAATCCTTAGGCGAATCGATGTTTCAAGAGACTCGATGATGGCCACACAACCGTTCTTGCTTCCTTTAAACTGTTAATTTATAAGTAATTTAATTTGGGGTTTTTGTTTTGTAATAAGGCCTTTTTAAATTTTTATTTTGATTTTGGGATGTATTTACTTTGAATCATATCTGTTAGAAGTAGGCCGCGGTTTTTCAAACAGATAAATGGATTTCAAAACACCATGCGATTGCAACACAATTTAAAAAGCTTCCACAACAATCATGTTTCTAAAATGTAATAACAATCTAATATGATTAACGCTATGCTAAACCAACTTGAGTTTGAACAATGAGCAAGTTATTCTAAATTTTTTGTAAAGATCACAATGAGGTTTTAATATAGAACGGAGTTTTCAACGGAACTCACTTCAATGTGACATCGCAGATTCAGCCATAATGTTTAGGCTGGGTTTAGGGTGTTACAGAGCAGCCCAAACTTAGCTTATGGAAGATTTATTCAGAGGTCACTTACACTTGTAAAACAATTAAAAATTATCTCTAAACTTTTTCCCCAGCAACCATCCACCTCATTGTATGATTCATGCATGAAATCAAGCATGAATCAAGCAACCAACAACATCCCCTATTTACAGTTCATGGCCGGCCAAGAAAATGAGAAACCTAAGGGATATTCAAGCTATCTTTTGTAAACTTCTTAGCCATCCCTCTACTATAAATACCACCCTTTACTTCCCATTCATTAACCCTTCATTATTCAATAATCCCTTAATCCCTTACTTTACATTCTATCTTCTTTTCTCTCATCTCATTTCCTTTCCCTTTCACGCTTAAACCATCCATTTCCCCTTCCATTTAGCCAGCAATTCCTTGAGAAAATTCTCTATTGGCTGGCCACCTTGAGGAGCATCTAGCAAAGGAGCAACAGGATCGGAAAAATCCATCGCGATCAATTTTCAAAGGATTGTTAAAATTATTCAGAGTTTCTTCTTCCTTAATCTTTATTGTTGTTCTTGTTATTCATCATGTTTGCAATTTGCTTTGTTGTTTTTTCATTAATAATGATAGCTTAATTTTGTTTAGCTAGAATAATTACATTAATTTGATGAACTTCTTTTGATTTATGTTCATGATGTTCTGTGCTTCAATCGATCATGTTTTCAATTAAAATCATTCATGTATTTCATTCACTAAAATGTGATTGAATGCATTAAAATTAGTTGATCAATCCTAGCTGGACAATGATTAGTGGACGCAATAATTGAAAGGTGCACGCTTAATTTAGATCCTAGCCCGATTAAATCAAAGGTCCGTAATAACTCGAGAGAGCTCTAGTACCTTGCATAAATTTTAAATTTGTGTGATTAAATTGTTTCAAACCTAATTCGCCTCTGTTACTTCACATAAACTCTAAGAAACCCTTAGTTAAATATGATCATGTTAGTATTCCTATTTATCTAAGTAAAAGATTCCGAAAGGACTTAATGTTGGTTTCAAAGTTAATGAAAGATCGAGTTAACATGGAATATTTTCTGGAACATTATGAAAATGATGAAAATGAACCAAGTAAAATGTTGTAATTATTTTAGCCTATTCATGTTATTGTTGTTAAAGCTTGCGAATTTGTTGCTAAATCCATCTCGTACATTTTAATAATTCATCACACTTAGGTTAATTTTCATTTAGGTTAACTTGCATCTAGATAATTAATATATATAGCCCCTGTGGAGACGATAACTCTTATACTTATTATTTGATAATGATTGTGTACACTTACACAAACCTAGTGTTACAATTGACTTCGATATGGCTCACTAAATCTCAGACTTGGGACACAAATCATGTAAATTACCAAGTGGCTCCATTTTATCTTCCGATCTCAATATTATTGACTTAAACATATTAGGTTCGGTATATCTTCCAATCTCACCTGTTAATTTGAGACTAGCAAATGAGTGCATGACAAGATTACCTTTCAGTCTTACTTTATCTTAATATTCCCTTATGGGCGTCACTACCTAAGTTCTTAGTTCTACTCAAATTAGTCCAAATTGTTACGATTTAGTCTTTTGTCCAAAGATTTTAGTTTATGCACATGCTCAAAGTCAAGAAAATAATGTAACAATGGAAAACAAAATAGCCATAAAAGTAAAACTTAAGAAAAATGTGAAAGTTGATATTTTTATACAAGAATACTTAAATAGCATGAAACTAAAAGCATTTAACAAATAAATCTAAAGAAATAAGTATAAAAGGAACAAGCTTTAAAAAATTTGAAGTGAAATAAATTGAAATACAGTTAACTAAAGCTTAAAGAGTCTTGAAAACAAGGTATAGGAACTGAAAATGTAAATAAATTGTAGCTAAAGTGTTAACTAACTTAAATAACATAAAGAACATTAAGAAAAATAAGTAAATGCAAAAAAATAAACTCTAATCTAAGGTAGAATTAGATAAAAATAAAAACCCTAGAAAAGTGTAGAGAAAAACTAAATAAAACTTAGAGAAAACTAAACATAAAACTAAGCTAAAATATGTCTCTCTCTCCTCCCTAACAATTTGTGGCTGTTTTGAAGGGTTTCTGATGACTTTTCGATGTAAAAATTGCCCCAACATGGGTCTTGTGTGATTGGTGGATTGGGTAGACAAAGATTGCCCTTTTTGTCCAAGTTTGTCCCTTTGACGAAGGTGATATTGCGATACCCAGAAGAGGATATCGCGAACTCTCGGGAAATGTTGAACTTGGGGGTCTTCCTTGAGAAGTGGACATCATGATACCTAAGTACGATGTTGCGATACCACTGAAGGGTCTCTTTGTTCTTCTATACTACTGAAGGTATCGCGACTCCAAGAGTTGGCTATTGCAATACCTTTGCCATAGATGTCGTTCTCACTTGTTTTCGACCTCTGACATGTCCTTACATCACTCAAACACATGTCAGACCTCTCAATGGCACTTTCGGCTAATTTGGGTAAAAAATTAGATAACAATGAGAGATTTTTAGTTTTTACCCAAAAATATAAAAATACGAAAATAATGAAAAACTAGGCTAAAAACTCTATTTTGCTCAAGAAAAAGCTCCTTAAATTTGCCACATTGATTTGTGGCAGATCAATACGTCAGTTATCATACCCTTGTTATCCTTAATCATTCATATCTAGTTAACTGAGGAATCCTTCCAATCGTTTCATAAATCTCTTGTTCCGTAATACTTTCTTAACAGAACATACCCTCAAAAACACTTCTAACAATCCATGCCTTAACCCATATTCTTATTTCAAACAGTTGTTTACTGATATTTATCTTGGGCGAATATTCAAAAATGTTTTGCGAATACTTAGACAGAATTTACTAGGGGTGTTCAGTCGATTAACCGACCTAAAATACCATTAGCCAAATTAACCAAACTTTCAAAACTTTTAATCATTAACCAAACTGAAAGTTTTTCCAAAAAATTAACCTAACCGAAATTTTTTTGGTTAATTCGGTCGGTTAACTGAATTAACTGAAAATTATATGTTTTTTTTATTTTTGGTTAAAGTAAGTATAAAATTAACCGAATTAACCGGATTACCTGAATTATCTGAATTTTATACTTATTTAAAGCACTTACTATATCAAATAAAGATCCTGTTTTGCAAAATGTTGTTGTAATTTGATACACCATTTTTACTTAATTTAACGTCTTACTGATAACAATTTATATAGTGCTGGGAATACATGAGATAAATGATTGTCTGGTATATTGCTTGGTGCTGCTATGGTTTATAAAAAGAGAAAGCACGAATTACTCTACTGTGATTGTATTTAAGGTGAAGCCATTTTTGTAATCTTGGAGTAATTAAATGTTACAAAGAATGATTTGGATTAATTCAAATGTTGTAAAGAAATATTTTGATATAGTAAGTGCTTTAAATTAGTTCCAACAGATTAGTCAGCGAGCTGAACCCTGGTCAGAGTTTTAGTTTTTTATTTTGATTTTTATTTATTAAATTATTTGTAATTTTTATGATTGGGTTGGATAATTGGGTTGGGTACTTGGGTTTATATATATTAAATTGGGTTTATGTTGGATTGGGTTTGGGTGAATACTGGGCCTATTTATATATTATAATTTTATTTATTAATTTTTTTGGTTTAACAGAATTTTTTTGGTTAACTAACCGGTTTCGAACCGAATTAACCGTTAACCAAAAACTCAAAAAATTATTAACCGGCCCCCGACCGAATTAATTCGGTTAATTGATCGATTAACCGAATTTGGTCGGTTAACCGAATTTTTCGGTTTTACCCGAATTTTGCACACCCCTAGAATTTACACTCAGACAACACTAGATTCAGTACCACACATATTCATACTAATAAATCATTGCATAGACTATTCAAATGCACTCCACATTGTGTTATATCAGAATTCCATAATTCAAGTTAACATTAACTCAAATTCAGAATAATTTTAGAAGAAGATACAATACCACTCACTTTTCATACTTGTAGATCATTATGACGAATACCCTTATTAACATACAAATACACATCTCTTTTCATGGAAACCCTTGAAACTTATCTTTCTTAATCTAGAACATATTGATACCATATCTTAGGTCTTACTTATTACAGAACTAAAAGAATTTACTCATATATTACAATAGAGATAGACATTTAGATTCATATCTTTCCAGACATCCCTGGCAATTTATGCCACATAAGCCTAAAAGAACATGCCACACAGGCAATCATATAGAGTATGTCACTAAGGCATTCCATTCATAATTTTCCACAAAGGCATTTCTTTTAGAATACACCACAAAGTCATTCCTTAGTCTTCGTGTTTATGATATGGATTTGTCTAAACTCACATTATGTGAGGTTTGTCCATCATCGTCTTGGGCCACGTAGAAAACCTTATTGGGAGATCACCATTAATTAGTTTCTCTTCAGAGGGTGCCATGGCCATGGACTTTCCTTCAAAGTTTCATATTAGATTTTGTGTTTTCTATCGTGATGAACTTCATGAGACACCACTACTGTGAACAGACCTAGACTCACTTTATAGACTCTTCATACATTGACACAATATAAGGCCATCATTTTAATTCACTAACATACACCCAACAGAGCACACATCTCATAGCATACATCCCAAGCATACATATACAACCATACTTCAACGTTTTAGTACTCATTCACCAATCATCACATACTTGAATTTATCAAATTCCTTGTCAAATACAAATGCCATACCTTTCATGGTTTTGGATTCATAGTTCAATCAATTACCTTTAGGTAATTCTTGATATAAACAATATACATGCAGGAGTTAACATAGAACTTACTTAACACTCACTTATAACCGCTTTGCTCCAAACCAAACATCTATCAAGCAAATCAGCAAAAAACACTGCCAAAAAGCATAGAAACACCATTAAAACCTGTTCACATACATTTTACCATCATCACTAACATTGACAATCCCCATGCAAAGCCTTATATCTTTATCTCACTGTTTAATTGTAACATCCCGAATTAGGGTCTAATCAGAACAGTGGTTTCGAGACCATAAATCCAAAGTATAAATAATTATTTTATGATTCTTATGAGGTCTATGATATTATTACATGCTTGTGTGAAAGTTTCATGAAGAAATTCTATTGCTAAAATGTCCAATTTGACATTTAGGACTAAATTGCAAAAGTTGCAAATGTGAGTTCTAGAAGCTTTAAGCATGAAATTTCCATGGATTATTAATTAGAGATCCTTAAATAGTAATTTGCCCAATTTCTATTTTTATGGACTAAAATGGGGATGAATAGGAAAAATTTAAAAGAAAGGCCTTAAGGGCATTTTTTATCATTTGGTTAATAAAAGAATAAAAAGGGAAAAATAAGTCAAAACTGTGTTCATCTTCTTCATATGTGTGCCGAAATTTTGAAGAGCCATAGCTAGGATTTTTCTTCAACTTTCAAGCTCGATTGTAAGTACTCCTTTGCCCCGTTTTTAATGTTCTTTATGTTTTTGAGATCCTTGAAGCATGAACTTGCTATTTCTATCATTATTTTGAGCTATGGTTAATGTTTAAAAACTTACCTATGTGTGACATGCATGTATTTTGGTGTTTAATAGAGGAATATAAAATTTTGATGCATGATAAACATCTTTTACTAAGTGGTTTTTCATGAAAACACCTAAAAAAGACCTTCTTGTAAAAGTTATAAAATAGGTGGTTAAAAATCTGATTTGAAAGAAAATATGGGCTGATATGAGTATGATATAAGTTCGTCTAGGCTTGGGTATCAAAGAAAATAAACACATTTCATTTTACAAGCCTAGGGGCTAAGTTGTAATTATGTGAAAGTTTAGGGGTAAAATTGTAATTTTGCCAAAGTATGATTTATGGACTATTTTGAACAATGTGATAATTAAATAAGCGAAATTTGCTATTATAGATCAAGAAAAATGGAGTCCGAACCTAAACTAAGGAAAGAACAATGTTTTGGACTAAATCAAATAGTAGCCATATTTTGGGTACCGAGGTAAGTTTGTGTGTAAATAATGCAATGTTACATTATTATGTATTTAATGCTTTAATGTTGCATGAATTGTATAATTGTCTTTATGGATTTAATTAATGATGACTCGATGACGATTCGATGAGTTCGATACCTTAAAATCTCGGTTGAATATTGGGAATAGTTAGGATACAAATGTCGTGACATTAGGGTTATGTACGATCCCATGTAAGACCACGTTTGGGACATGGCTTTGGCATCGATATGTAATTTCGTGTAACACCATAGCTAGGCTATCGGCATCGATATGTGATCCCATGTAAGACCATGTATGGGACATGGCATTGGCATCAATATGCGATCCCATGTAAGACCATATCTGGGATATGGCATTGGCATCCTACCATGTGTATGAGAGCTCCTGAGTATCTTTTAGTATTCCAAGTGGTTCAACGGGTAACCCAACGATTATGTCAAAGAGATGACAAGGTATGATAATGTTAAAAGAATACAGGTACGTACACAAAGCTCATAAACATTGAGATTATGGATCGATGAGACCTCGAATGTAGTGAATGAATGAATTATGATCATGAGTTTTATTGTACATTGAGTAAATGGCACGACTAAAAAAAAAGAATTATACCTATGATACTTGATGACATTATGATAAATATTATTGTGTTATGTGTATAATATTGCATGGTTAATGTTGCTAATTATCTACATGCAAACTTACTAAGCTTTATGCTTACTCCTTTTTCTTTTTCCATTTCCTTATAGTGTCACCAAGCTATCTCAGGGATCGAAGGACGTTGAAGCTTGATTCACACTATCAAACTAATCTTTTGGTATAGTGAATTTAAGTATTTTGAGTATGGCATGTATAGGGACTTGGTCTTTTTGTTATATGTCATATTTGTGTAGCCAAATGTGTTGACTTATAATGATTTGATGATTCATTTTGTATATGGCCATGAGATATAGCCCATATTAATAATGGGGATGTAATCCTATTCATACATGCATACATGTGCTATGGTCACTCATGTTGTGGTTAAATTCATTTGGCATGGATGAATTGTGGATATGATTATGGATGTTTGGATGAATTGTGGATATAATCATGGATGTTTTATGATGGAAATTGAGTAAATGGCATAATAACAACTAGGGCATGAATGTATGAAATGGAAGTAAGTTGATGTTTCATATTGCATGTGAATTTGGTAAGCTTAGTCTAAATAAAATATGAAGTCTTAAGCAAGTATAAATTGATAAGAAGTTGACTTGCATGAGCCATGACTATGAATGTGTAAGTGTGCATGTGTCATTAAGGGTGACAAAAGGCTTGGAATATAGCCTCAAAGTTGTCCACACGGGTAGGCACACGGGCACGTGTCTAGGCTATGTGTGACACACGGTCTGTCCTATGGGCGTATGCTCTAGCCGTGTGTCCCCTGCACCCTATTAAATGCAAAACAGAATGCTCAGTAGTAAACACATGGGTAGAGACACGGCTGTGTGTCTCAACCGTGTAAAGGACACGACCGCATGACATGGATGTGTGCCAGGCTGTGGAAGTCTGCACTTAATTTTTGGAATTTAAATGCCACATGGCCTAAGCACACGGACGTGTGTCTTGGCCGTGTGACCTTAATTGTATTGATGATGTCACAAGTAGAAAGTTACGTGGGCTGAGTACACAGGCGTGTCCCAAGCCACATGGGCATCTGTTACCACACGGCCTACCCACACGGGCATGTGACCCTGTTTCATGAAAATTTTCATGTTTTTCCAAGTTTTTCTAAAGTTTTTGGTTTAGTCCTTAACTACCCCCGATGTATGCTTTGGGCCTCGTAAGCCCATATAAGGGACAATTTGCATGTGTATGAATGAATTTTATTTGAACAAAATTTTATGGCTCGATTTTGTATGTTTACTCATGTTTAAGTCTCATAATGCCTCGTATCCAGTTCTGGCGTTGGACACGGGTAAAGGGTGTTACATCAACTGCTTCTAACATGCTTACACTTTCAAAACTCAACATGCAAAGTCATAAAACTTTCCCAGACATGTAGTAAATACTAATAAGATCTGGAATTATTGTTTCCAACTTAAAGAAGAAAAAAATGCGTTTGGTTTCAGAAAGAATCAGATAGTAACATTTTAGAATAATGAATAAGAAGAACAATTCTCCCCCTCTAATCTTATACACATATATATAGTCCAATCTCACTTACATAGCTCAACACATGTTACCTGAATTCAGAGCTTGTCTTTCATAATGGCCTATAAAATTTAAGAATAAAATAAATGAAAATCTATTATTTTAAATACCTTGACTTCTAACTAGATTACCTTGTATCATAACTGGAACAGTACTTCAGACATACTAACATGCTATACTTCTGGCATGAACATATACCATAACTACCTTTTTACTTTGCTATCATTATAATCCAATTAACATAGTAATCTGATAAAGAACCATCATTAATTTAAATGTTTATTGGAATACTTCCATCTTATACGCCCAACAGAAATACTTTGGCAGATAATACTTTACCATATAGACTACTTTGAGACTATGCATCAAAACCTTGCATTCGCCAGAACTAGGGTGTTACACTGAGGATGTCGTGACACTGTTGCAATGTGGCCACTTAATTTGCTGAGGGTGTTTTCATCCGTACAACTTCAGTAAATTATGATTAGTTAATTGTATTAGGTTTAAATGAGTCATCTAACATAAATCTTATAAATGCTATTGCTCAGGACCTGATTCGAGAGCTTTTTCTTAGTTTTTACTTTCCAGTATTAGATTAGGCTTTGTTATTTTTGGATTTTTCTATTCAAACTTTGTTAACTTGAAATTCAATTCTAGTTTAGTGTATTTCTTCAATCATTATTGTTCTTTGCATCCAATTTCCAATCGTTGAATATCTGTTACAAGATTTTACATTTCTAAGTGTAATCGATATCTTTGGGTCCAAATCTCTATACTTTATGTTTCTCTTTTGAATATTTATTGTTAATATTTGAAATCGAATTAGAGATGATTACATTTAGATCCATGTGTAACTAAAACCCTAGGGAGATTAATGAGTGGATGTGAGATTAATTAACGAATGTTTTAGGGTTTATTTTAAAATTATTTGGATTATGTTGAGTGCAATTAAACCTTAAGATTGACGACCCTAGGAAGTTATTTAGGAAGATGAGGTCAAAAGAATTGTCTACTAAGCATCCTTTAACTTGTCCCAGTTTCAACTATGAGGTCGAGAGATAAGTACTTCCTCTGACTAGTTAATTTAGTTAAAGGCTAAGAGGTAATAACTAGGTGAATTAATTAACCCTGAATTGGTAGTTAATTATGGACATTGAAATGATTTAGTTTTCTGTTTGTTTATTTGAGTGATTTACAATTGTTTCTGCTATTTTCTTATTTCGCATGATTCACTTTAGACTATTTTTATTATGATCTATCGTACTATGGTTCAATTAAGTACAATTTAGACTTGTTAGTGTAGGACTTAATTGCCATTTAATCTAGCCTCCATTGGGTATGATCCTCAGAATACTTTCGTGTTCCATTGTAAAAATATATTACAACCTGACCTATATACTTGCGGACACCACCTAATTTATATCTTTAGTTGCAGTATTTTCTAGCCCCGACATTCATACGTCGAGCGATAATCACTAGGTCATCAATATAGGGCTTGGGATCATCATCCTCTATCATATATTCCTTCTCTTCATTGGCTCCTTCCTCTTGCTCTACTTCTCATTGGAAAAATTTAACACGTGGATTTACCGACTATTGCAGGTTGAACAACCCATGTCACACCATGTAGTGGTCAATGTACGGCTGCATTTCTGCCATCCACTAAATGTTGTACCACATAGCTTTGATCAGCATGTCTAGTTGGATTTTCTTGCCCCCAGATGCCTTCTTTAGAATGGTTAGATGCATCTCCATTTTGTGCTTGTAGTGTTGATTCCACTATTGGATTTGCTTTTGTTGTAGCTTTCTAAATTATTGGAGCATTGAATTGTTGGTTTTACTTTGGGTGAGGCGATGGAATTGCTAGTTCTATAACTAACCCAACTTTATGGCATAAATCCATAACTAGGTGCAGAAAGTAGATTTCAACCTTGCCTCCAACCACACATTTTTTCATTTGCTTATTGATCTATTTCCCCATGTAGACACGTTTACACTGTAAAATAAAATACAACAAAGAGCTCGAAAAACGTTAACCTTGTTAGTGTTAAGCGTAGAGCTAACACTGGTACAAATTAGTTGCATCCATATCATCGCAATTGGGAACATAATGGCTTGATTGAATGAAAGAGGACAGTTAGTGTGTGCTTCTCGTGCTTCTGATTTCTATTCTCCTCTATTTTTAGTTAAATAGGGTTTTAAGTGTAGGTTGGTCCACATGGTCTTAGAGAGTTACACGTCCTGGTGACATGACTGTGTGACATTACTTCGAATACACACTGTAACGCTCCAGAATTGGGCTTAGAAGTATTGGGCTTTGAGCATGGGAGTGGTTAGGAGACTGCTCATAAATATTTTAGTTAGGCAAGAAAGTGATGCAAATTTCATGTTTGCTTTATTGGCTAAGTGTGTAACATCCTAATTTTCGGGTTTTCCGTGATTTTCAAGATTTTGGTAAAGTTTTTAAAATTTGGTATTTGGTTGGGAAATACATAATTGAAAGGTGTAAATGGGCTTATGGAAGGCCCATGTATTGGCCAAAACCCTGTAGAATTTTTGAATTTTGGACTTAAGAGTTAGGGGATTTGGATAGGTGGTCTTATTAAAAATTGTGGGTTACATGTATCACAAAAGAGCCTCTGGTAAAGTGGATAAGTGACTCCACTAGGGAGCTAAAAAGGTGGCGTGTAAGTGGTTAGGGGAAGACCTGGGTTCGATTCCCTGTGATGGCAAAGGTGATGTTAATTTTTATGCTTTGAGCAGGCAGGAGTTGTAGCTGAATAGAACTTTGTGGGAGAGAGTTTGAATCAGTCAAACGCATCGATTAAGGAGGGATAAGGGGAGAGATTTTAGGGATTTGAGAGGGAGATAAAGTTAGCCGATTAGAGGGGACTAGGGAGGGGATTTCGGCAGAGGGGTGTTAGGGTAGTATTTCGGCATTTAGGAATTTAGCTGTGCCGTTTTCTTCTGTAAACCATAGTTTTATTCTTTTCTTCTTTTTTCTTTCTTCTTCTCTAGCCGAACCACCACCCTTCCATCCACTTTTCCTTCCTTTTCTTTTTCGAAACCTATTCACTATTCCCTCCCGTTCATCTACTACTTCTATCTTTACTTTTGCCGAAAAGTCACAAAAGTCGAAACCTGTGGTGTCGATTTCTTGTTGATCAGCAACTCTCTGTTTTCCTTCACTTTTTGGTGGCCAATCCCTTTATCTTCTAGGCTTTAAACGGATTCAAGAAGAGAAATTGTGGTAAGTATTCGTACTCTAAATTAATTTAAATAGTAACTGTTGACAAATGCCTAAACCCCTATAGTTTAGGGAGGTGGCCGATTAGAGATATAAGCCTTATTTGGCTTCATCATTTGTTTTATGGGTTTTATGGTGGAGCAGATATGTTGGAGGAGCAGCAAGGCGTGGGGTGTCGATTTGGATAAGCTTGGATCATCGGAGTGACTAAATCTAGATCTAGTCATCAATTTCGGCAAAGGTATGAATTCTAGGGCCATTATAGATGGTGGCCGAATATGTAAGTGTTAATGGGTAGTCTTCGATTTGGTTTAATTACTAACATGATCTAATCTATAAGCGGTTGATTATAGGAGAAATTGCGTAGGAGATCTCGTCAAGGAATATCGCAAATCAGGTGTGTAACGAACCCTCTTTCGTAGCTTAACTCGATATTTGTCGAAAAGCTGAAATGCCGAAATTCTGGCATTTCGAGGACTTGTGAGCAAGCGAACGCTCATTGGTTGTTAGATTCGCTAAGTTGATGATCGGGGTCATTGGAACAGGTGAGAGCACGATTTTTAGCATCACGGTAAGTTGGGCCTCGAGGGGCTGAAATCGGGCCCAATGGGCTTCCGGGCCCATTTGGATATATTTGGTAGAAATTGGAATCTTGTCAGATTGCACGTTAATATGGCTAAGACCGTTATAGAAAAGGGCTAAATGGGCCTAGATGACTAATTTGGCTATGTAAGGCCATTAAGGGTTTTTGGCCCAATAACTCGATTTCGCTAAGAATGAGCTAGAATCGCTGTCAAAACACATGAAATTGTTAGTAATTGATACTGAACATGGAGAACCCTAATATTTGGTAAAATTACGAAATTACCTTTATAATATGAAAATGACTATTTTGCCCTTAGGTATAAAGGACCATTATACCCCTAGGGTTTAATTATGAATTTGATGCATGAGATTTTGATATACATGATTTGACATGATATGCACATGATATGCATGATATGTACATGATATGTATGATATGCACATGATAAACTCATATATGCATGGGTTGGGTTTTGATATGGATGGAGGAAGTGCAAAAGGGCTTTGCCCCAGTTTACCGAAAATGGCTTTGCCCCAGTTTATCAAAAAGGGCTTTGCCCCAGTTTATCAAAAGGGCTTGTCCTCCAGTTATATGATAAAGCAGCTCTGCTGCCAGTGGAAAGTTTGGTTGGGTGGGTTGAGTTATTCCCCACATGGAGAGCTTGGTTGGTACGGGTGGAGAGTAGCGGTTGGTGGGTTGAGTAGTCTCCCCAAATGGGCTTGCATTGGTTCATTGATGTTGCATGTATTATTGAACAGTCCCACGGGCCATATCGTTTACAGTAAAGGCTTCGGCCCAGTGATATGATTTATGAAAAGGCTTCAGCCCAGTGGTTTGATTAGTGAAAATGCTTCGGCCCAGTAACCGTTAAACAAAGGCTTCGGCCCAGTATATGTTAAGACTGAATATGGGCTTAGGCCCGGCAGGCTAATATTGTTTTGGGCTCAGAAAGGGGCTTGTTGCACACTGAGTTTCCAAACTCACCCCCTTTCCTTAACCTTGCAGGTGAGCCTTGATTTGGGGACTTGGAGCCGGAGGGGATTCGAAGTGGCCACATTGATCGCTTTTGGGCTTTGAAACAAGTGACTGGTTTTCTTTAGTTATCTTATTTACTATTTATTTTTGGGTTGTAATAAGGCCATTTTAACTTATTTTCTTTCCTTTTCTGGATTATTTTATTTTTTTAATAACTTTAATCTGGTTGATAATAATTCAAATGGGCTAGACTTAGGACGAGTTTTCAAAACGATACTTGTTTTCAAAATAACACAACGTCACGATTATTCGATTTATCAAAGATATCTACTCAAAGAAATTTCAACTCGTTATAACCAAGTGTGGCAATGGTTGTGGGCATGTCTAGGATTGGATCCAACCGAAGAGCTTGGTACTTAAGCAGCCTTCATGGCTCACCTCCTCTGTTATGGATACCTACCTGGTGCCCAGCTTCCATTCACTTTGTTAACTTAACAAAAGTCAGTTTTTAAAACACTAAAACGAAACATGGATTTTTAACTTTAATGTGGCACGTCGAAATCGGCCTTAACGTTTGGGCCAAGTTTGGGGTGTTACATTTAGTGGTATCAGAGCCTAGGTTGCAACAACTCGGCTGTGGATCAAGTCCGAAAATCTTTTCAAAAACTTAGGCCTAAGAGGGGTGTTTTTGGAAATGGTTTTAAAAAGTTCTTTTCAAAGATGTTATACAAGGTATACGTGTTAAAATGGTTTAAGTTTTTCTGGGTTTCTAAAATTTGATAATCGAAGAAGTGGCACACTGAATCCCTAGTACCAAGTCTGTAAGTATACTCTCTTTTTACGTTATGTGATATTGATATGATGCTGAGACCCTACTATGATACTTTAGATAGGGTAGAGCTGTAAAACGGTAGGAATGAAACTATAGCTAGGCTACGACGTTGCGAAAACAATCCTTGAACTACTATATTTCCATAAGACATCTCGTAATAAACAATTGAACATTATACTAATATCATAAAATTCGTAATCAGATAATTCGATATGAGTACAAGAGGAGCTCGTGGACGAGGCCGCAGATGTGGTCGCAGAAGGGTGCAAGCTGAATCTTCATCCTCAGGGCATAGGCCAGCTGAGGAGGCATCCGTGCCACAGGTAACTGAGACTGGGTCATATGATCCGGCTGCGGGGGATGATGCTTTATCCCAAGCAATGTTAAGGGTTTTGGAGAGGGTTGCTGGAGCTAGCACCGAGATAGTAAAAAGGGGATCCATTTCGAAACGACTCCGGGCTAACGGAGTAGAAGTTTTTAGGGGCGTATCTGGAGTAGCCCCAAATGTGGCTGAATATTGGCTAGAGGCAACAGAGCGGATTATGGATTATTTAGATTGCTCTGTGGAGCAAAAGCTGAAGGGGCTGTGTCGTTGCTATGAGACGAGGCATACCGGTGGTGGATCACCGTGAGGGAGAGTACCCCGATTGAACGAATAACCTGGGAATTTTTCAAGACTGCTTTTAAGGGGAGGTATGTTGGAGCTAGTTATGTGGATGCCCGTTGAAAGGACTTTTGAATTTGACTCAGGGTAATAAGACTGTTGCGGAGTATGAGGCGGAATTCTTGAGGCTGAGTCGATACGCCAGTGGGATAGTTGCGACTGAATATGAGCGCAGTGTTCGATTTGAGGATGGCCTCCGCGATGAGCTTAGGATACTGATAGCTCTACAGGGGGAGCGTGATTTTGCTGCGTTGGTAGAAAAGGCTAAGATAGCCGAGGAAGTAAAGAGAACTGAATGGCAAAATCATGAGAAGGATCGACCCAGATTTAGGAGGGATTCTAGACCCTCGAGGGCTACAAATAGATATGTTAAAAGAGCTAGAATGGAGGAACTGGTTCGAGTAGTTCCAGTGAATACTTTTAGACCTCAGGCTTGCAGGGACTGTGGTAGGGTGCATATGGGGGAGTGCTGGAAACGTACTGGAGCATGTTTTCGTTGTGGGTCAAAGGAGCATAAGTTCAGAGAATGTCTTCGGAGAGCAGCTCAGGAACTAGCTGCGGAGCAAAGGGATGTCCAACCACAGTGAGGAGGACCACCATCATAGAGAGGTCGTGGGTAAGGTAGAGGTGGCAATGGAAATGGACGAGGACGTGGGGCACCTGGTAGGGGTGCTGGACATGCTGAAGCTCGACAGCCGACGTTGGTTTATGCTGCACGACATCGTGAGGAGAGTGACGCTCCTGATGTTATAATCGGTACGTTCTTCATTCATAGCACGCCTTACACTGCTTTGATTGATGTGGGTTCCACACACTCGTATGTTGCTTATGATGTATCTGGGGCTTTGGGTGTGCTTTCCGAGGAGACAGTGAGTGGGGTATCGGTGATAAGCCCTTTAGGGCACTCGGTTAAGGTAGATAAACTCTTTAGGGCAGTGCCTTTAGAGACACAAGATAAGATATTTGTAGGAGATTTGATGGAGCTGCCATTTGGGGATTTTGATCTTATCTTGGGAATGGACTGGCTAGCTAAGCATAGGGCGACGTTGGATTGTGCTGCTAAGAGAATGGTACTAAAAACTACCAAAGATGAGGAGATAATGGTCATAGGGGAACGAAGGAATTATTTGTCCAATGTTGTTTCGGCTTTAAAAGCCGAAAAGCTAATTCTAAAAGGTTGTGAGGCGTACTTGGCATTTGTAAGTCAAGTTGAACCTGAGGGGATAATTGTGGAGTCGGTTAGGACCATTAAAGAATTTCAAGATGTATTTGCAGATGAACTTCCTGGATTACCTCCAAACAGAGAAGTCGAGTTCGTAATCGACTTGTTACCTGGAATAGCTCCTGTGTCCATTGCGCCTTATAGAATGGCACCAAAGGAGTTGGTAGAATTGAAAGCTCAGATTCAGGAACTGTTGGATAGAGGTTTTATAAGACCAAGTGTTTCCCCGTGGGGCACACCAGTGTTATTCGTAAAGAAGAAAGATGGGACCATGCGAATGTGTATTGACTATCGGCAGTTGAATAAACTGACGATCAAGAACAAGTATCCATTACCAAGAATCGACGATCTGTTCGACCAACTAAGAGGAGCCTCGGTATTTTCTAAGATCGAACTTCGATCAGGATATCATCAGTTGAGAGTCAAAGAAGTGGATATTTACAAGACGACATTCAGAACTCGATATGGTCATTACGAGTTTCTGGTTATGCCCTTTGGTTTGACTAATACACCGGCAGCATTCATGGATTTAATGAATCAGGTGTTTCAACCGTACTTAGATCGGTTTGTGGTCATATTTATCGATGATATCTTGGTGTATTCGAAAATTGAAAAGAAGCATGATGAGCTTCTTCGTGTTGTGCTGCAAGTGCTAAGGGAAAAGCAACTTTATGCAAAGTTTAGTAAGTGCGAGTTTTGGCTGAAGGAAGTCACTTTCTTGGGGCATGATGTGTCTGCTAAGGGAATCAAGGTGGACCCTCGAAAGATTGAGGAAATTCTGGAATGGAAGCCACCGAGGTCAGTAACAGAAATCTGATGTTTTTTGGGGTTGGCAGGTTACTATTGGAGATTTGTGCAAGGATTTTCTGTGTTGACAGCACCGTTAACTAAACTTATAAGGAAGGGAGCACCATTTGTTTGGACAAATAAGCAGCAAGAGGCTTTTGAGAAGTTAAAGAAGGTTCTGACAGAAATGCCAGTGTTGATTCAGCCAGAGTCTGGTAAGGATTTCACTGTATACAGCGATGCGTCACATATAGGATTGGGCTGCGTGTTGATGCAAGAGGGTAAACTGGTCGCTTATGCTTCACGACAGCTTAAGCCTCACGAGGTAAACTACCCTACACATGACTTGGAGTTGGCAGCAGTGATTTTTACGATTAAAATATGGAGGCACTACTTGTATGAAGAGAGATGCATTATTTATACGGATCACAAGAGTCTTAAGTACTTGTTAACTCAAAAGGAGCTGAATCTTAGATAGCGAAGGTGGATAGAGTTGTTAAAGGACTATGATTGTTCGATTGAGTACCATCCAGGTAAGGTAAATGTCGTGGCTGATGCGTTAAGTCGAAGGACTGTGGCGGAATTGAAGGCAATGTTTGCTCGTTTAAGTTTATATGACGATGGAAGCTTATTGGCAGAGTTACAAGTGAGACCGACTTGGGTGGAGCAGATTAAGAAGCAACAGTTGAAGGATGAGTCATTGGTTTCTCGGTTTCAGGAAGTTGAGAAGGAGGAGAATCTAGATTTTGGGTTAAATAATGATGGGGTTCTTTGTTTTCGGGGAAGAATTTGTATGTCGAAGGACTTTGACTTGAGATTGATGATTTTAAAAGAGGCACATAATGGACCTTGTGCTATGCATCCAGGAGGGAGTAAGTTGTATCAAGACTTGCGAGAGCTATATTGGTAGCCTGGACTTAAGCGAGAAGTGACCGAATTTGTGGGGAAATGTTTGACATGTCAGCAAGTAAAGGCCGAGCATCAACTGCCTTCAGGATTGTTACAGCCAGTAAAGATGCCACTTTGGAAGTGGGAAAGGGTAACTATGGATTTTGTAAGTGGGTTGCCATTAACACCTTCCAAGAAGGATTCAGTTTGGGTAATTATGGATAGGCTCACGAAATCTGCCCATTTCATACCTGTCCGATCTGATTACTCACTTCAGAAGCTGGCTAAGTTGTATGTGGCAGAGATAGTGCGGTTGCATGGGGTGCCAGTATCGATAATTTCTGACCGAGACCCAAGGTTTACATCTCGATTTTGGCAGAAGTTGCATGAGGCGTTGGGAACGCGATTGGATTTTAGTACGGCTTTTCACCCTCAGTCGGATGGGCAGTCAGAGAGGGTCATTCAGATTTTAAACGACATGCTGAGGGGTTGTGTTATTGAATTTAGGGGCAGTTGGGAGGATTACTTGCCATTGGCGGAGTTCGCGTATAAGAACAGTTACCAAGCAAGTATTCATATGGCTCCTTATTAGGCACTATATGGGCGACGGTGTCATTCGCCTACGTGTTGGGCAGAGTTGGGGGAAAGGCAAGTACTTGGTCTAGAGTTGGTAGCAGATACTAAAGACAAAATTAAAGTGATCAGGAATCAGTTAAAGGAGGCAGCGGATCGACAAAAGTCTTATGCCGATCTGAAGCGTAAGGATATTGAATATGCTGTGGGGGATATGGTCTTTTTGAAGGTATCGCCTTGGAAGAAGATATTGAGATTTGGTAAGAAGGGCAAGTTGAGTCCACGGTTTATTGGGCCTTATCAAATTATTAAGCGGATAGGGCCGGTGGCTTATCAGCTAGAGTTATCTCCAGAGCTGGATCGTATTCACGACGTTTTTCATGTGTTCATGCTAAGGCGATATCGTTCTAACCCAGCTCATATCGTGCCAGTTGTAGAAATCGAAGTACAGTCGGATTTGACCTTCGAAGAAGAACCTGTGCAAATACTTGATCATGACGTCAAAGTGCTGAGAAGGAAGTCAGTTCCATTAGTGAAGGTACTTTGGAGAAACCATGGCAAAGAAGAAGCTACTTGGGAAACTGAGGAAGCAATGCGTCAGCAATACCCTCAACTGTTTGGATCAGATAAAATTTCGAGGCCGAAATTTCTTTAAGGAGGGTAGAGTTGTAACATCCTGATTTTTGGGTTTTTCGTGATTTTTGAGATTTTGGTAAAGTTTTTAAAATTTGGTATTTGGTTGTGAAATTCATAATTGGAGGGTGTAAATGGGCTTATGGAAGGCCTATGTGTTGGCCAAAACCCCGTAGAATTTTTGAATTTTGGACTTAAGAGTTAGGAGATTTAGATAGGTGGTCTTATTAAAAATTGTAGGTTAAATGTATCACAAAAGAGCCCCTGGTAAAGTGGCTAAGTGACGCCACTAGGGAGCTAAAAAGGTGGCGTGTAAGTGGTTGGAGGAAGACCTGGGTTAGATTCCCTGTGATGGCAAAGGTGATGTTAATTTTTATGCTTTGAGCAGGCAGGAGTTGTAGCCGAATGGAACTCTGTGGGAGAGAGTTTGAATCAGTCAAACGCATCGATTAAGGAGGGATAAGGGGAGAGATTTTAGGGATTTGAGAGGGAGATAGAGTTAGCCGATTAGAGGGGATTAGGGAGGGGATTTCGGCAGAGGGGTGTTAGGGTAGTATTTTCGGCATTTAGGAATTTAGCTGTGCCATTTTCTTCTGTAAACCATAGTTTTATTCTTTTTTTTGTTTCTTCTTCTCTAGCCGAACCACCACCCTTCCATCCACTTTTCCTTCCTTTTCTTTTCCGAAACCTGTTCACTATTCCCTCCCGTTCATCTACTACTTCTATCTTTACTTTTGCCGAAAAGTCACAAAAGCCGAAACCTGTGGTGTCGATTTCTTGTTGATCAGCAACTCTCTGTTTTCCTTCACATTTTGGTGGCCAATCCCTTTATCTTCTAGGCTTTAAATGGAGTCAATAAGAGAAACTGTGGTAAGTATTCGTACTCTAAATTGATTTCAATAGTAACTGTTGACAAATACCAAAACCCCTATAGTTTAGGGAGTGGCCGATTAGAGATATAAGCCTTATTCGGCTTCTTCATTTGTTTTATGGGTTTTATGGTAGAGTAGATACGTTGGAGGAGCAGCAAGGCGTGGGGTGTCGATTTGGATAAGCTTGGATCATCGGAGTGACTAAATCTAGATCTAGTCATCAATTTCGGTAAAGGTATGAATTCTAGGGCCATTATGGATGGCGGCCGAATATGTAAGTGTTAATAGGTAGTCTTTGATTTGGTTTAATTACTAACATGATCTAATCTATAAGCGGTTGATTATAGGAGAAATTGCGTAGGAGATCTCATCAAAGAATATCGCAAATCAGGTGCGTAACGAACCCTCTTTCGTAGCTCAACTCGATATTTTCTAAAAAGTTGAAATGCCGAAATTCTGGCATTTCGAGGACTTGTGAGCAAGCGAACGCTCATTGGTTGTTAGATTCGCTAAGTTGATGATCGAGGTCGTTGGAACAAGTGAGAGCACAATTTTTAGCATCACGGTAAGTTGGGCCTCGAGGGGCTGAAATCGGGCCCAATGGGTTTTCGGGCCCATTTGGATAAATTTGGTAGAAATTGGAATCTTGTCAGATTGTGTGTTAATACGGCTAAGACCGTTATGGAAAAGGGCTAAATGGGCCTAGATGACTAATTTGGCTATGTAGGGCCATTAAGGGTTTTTGGCCCAATAACTCGGTTTCGCTAAGAATGGGCTAGAATCGCTATCAAAACACATGAAATTGTTAGTAACAGATAATGAACATGGAGAACCCTAATATTTGGTAAAATTACAAAATTACCCTTATAATATGAAAATGACTATTTTGCCCTTAGGTATAAAGGACCATTATACCCCTAGGGTTTAATTATGAATTTGATGCATGAGATTTTGATATACATGATTTGACATGATATGCACATGATATGTATGATATGTACATGATATGTATGATATGCACATGATAAACTCATATATGCATGGGTTGGGTTTTGATATGGATGGAGGAAGTGCAAAAGGGCTTTGCCCCAATTTACCGAAAATGGCTTTGCCCCAGTTTATCAAAAAGGGCTTTGCCCCAGTTTATCAAAAAGGGCTTGTCCTCCAGTTATATGATAAAGCAGCTCTGCTACCAGTGGAGAGTTTGGTTGGGTGGGTTGAGTTATTCCCCACATGGAGAGCTTGGTTGGTACGGGTGGAGAGTAGCGGTTGGTGGGTTGAGTAGTCTCCCCAAATGGGCTTGCATTGGTTCATTGATGTTGCATGTATTATTGAACAGTCCCACGGGACATATCGTTTACAGTAAAGGCTTCAGCCCAGTGATATGATTTATGAAAAGGCTTCGGCCCAGTGGTTTGATTAGTGAAAATGCTTCGGCCAAGTAACCGTTAAACAAAGGCTTCGGCCCAGTATATGTTAAGACTGAATGTGGACTTAGGCCCGGCAGGCTGATATTGTTTTGAGCTCAGAAAGGGGCTTGTTGCACACTGAGTTTCCAAACTCACCCCCATTCCTTAACCTTGCAGGTGAGCCTTGATTTGGGGACTTGGAGCCGGAGGGGATTCAGAGTGGCCACATTGATCGCTTTTGGGCTTTGAAACAAGTGACTGGTTTTCTTTAGTTATATTATTTACTATTTATTTTTGGGTTGTAATAAGGCCATTTTAACTTTATTTTCTTTCCTTTTCTGGGATTATTTTATTTTTTAATAAATTTAATCTGGTTGATAATAATTCAAATGGGCTAGACTTAGGACGCGTTTTCAAAACGATACTTGTTTTCAAAATAACACAACGTCACGATTATTCGATTTATCAAAGATATCTACTCAAATAAATTTCAACTCGTTATAACCAAGTGTGGCAATGGTTGTGGGCATGTCTAAGATTGGATCCAACCGAAGAGCTTGGTACTTAAGCAGCCTTCATGGCTCACCTCCTCTGTTATGGATACCTACCTGGTGCCCAGCTTCCATTCACTTTGTTAACTTAACAAAAGTCAGTTTTCAAAACACTAAAACGAAACATGGATTTTTAACTTTAATGTGGCACGTCGGAATCGGCCTTAACATCTGGGCCGGGTTTGGGGTGTTACAAAGTGATTTGGTTGTGTTTGGGAGTGTTTGAGAAGCCTGGGTTATGCAATAGAGTAATTATTTTACTGTTTGAGCAGCTTAGGTGGTGGAGTTAGACTGAGACTCTGTGGTTGAATTGGTCATGAGTTTGAATAGAGTTTGAATGGGATGTTGGAGTGATTTGTAAAGAGAATCATGGAGCATTATTAAGAGAAAATCAAGGAATTTGGGTTGCGGAGAAGAGTTGTGCTGTATGGGGGCTTTGGGCACTCATACATTCGGCTATCAGGGGTTCCTTTCTACGTTTTTTGGTAGCCATTTGTTGCTGGGGACCTTGGCTTCGATTTTTCCTTGCGTTGGTTTTTTTTTCTCTCTAAAGCCAAAATTAGCTTTTCGTTTTAAGGTGTTTTACTATTAGATTGTTTCGATTTTGCACTCTTCGTTATTATGTTTTGCTGAATCTCTTTCCTTCTCTTCCAATATTGGCCGAATACATCCCTCAAACGTTGTCGAGATTGTTCCCCTTCTGTTCTCTATTTTCTTCCTTTTCCCCCTATTGTTATTTCCACTACATCTTGGCCGATTTTTCTAGGCTGCTCTCCCTCCTCACGATTTTATTCTTTCTTTTCGAGTTTTCTTCAATAGCCGATTGTCCCACTGCCTTCCTCCATTTTCTTCAATTTTCTCTGTTATTGGGTATTCTTGGTTGATTATTACTAAGCCCTATGGTGAGGGTTGATTAACTCAATTTCTACAAGAGTTCTTGACATAAGGTATGTGTTGGATCGTCTTCTATTAGTTCAGCCTGTTTTCCCTCATTTTGTTTCTTAAAACCGAATACCCTTTTCTCCTTATGCTTTGACGACCGGTTGTTGGTTTCTTATGTGGATCGTTGGGTTTCTAGTTTCTCACAAGAAATGGTGGAGTGCAAGTATTTTGGAGGCGATCAAAACATTTTTCCAAACTATTCTATAAAGTTGTCCGACGAGAAGCGTGTGATCGTTTTAGTCATCGATCTATGTGTATTTAGCCACACTACTTTTGGTCAAGGTAAGCGGGAGTACTGATTTGGGGATGTAGTGTTTATGAACACTAACAAATGAAAGATTGACTGTATGTGGAATTGAATGTAGGTTGGGCGCTTGAGGAATTTGGAACGGTTGCATAAACAGGTGTGTATTCCAACAAATCGGACTGTAGATCGGCAAAAGCCGAAAAGCCAAAATACGACGTTTGATGCCACACGAGCGTGCAATCACACGTATGGTGTTTCGAGCCTACAAATCTTAGGCATAGGACTGTAGAGGCCGTTATGGGTCTCGATAGGCCGAAATGGGCCGTGTGGGCCCAATGGGCTCGTGGGCCCCACATAATTAAATCCACGGTAAGTGATAAATATTGGACTGGGCTATGTAGGTCATATAACCGTAACTAAATTTGGGCTAAATGGGTCGCACGAGCATGTAGGCCCACTTGGGCCGAGTAATGGGCCTTGGGCCCATTTCCACTGTTATGATCAATTAGGTGATCTATGTCGCTCGAGGCAACTGTAGACCTTCGGAGAGGACGTTATCTGAGCTGAAACCCCAAAATAGGTAAAATAACCATAATGCCCCTATAGGGTAAAATGACCATAATGCCCTTGTAGGGTAAAATGACCATAATGCCTCTGTATGGTAAAATGACGATTATGCCCTTATGTTTAGTATGACTGATGTGCTTATGATTTACATATATGATTGTACAGATTTTGACTTTGCATACACATAATATTTATGACATGACATACTGCATGGGGTTGGGATTTTGATATGGAGGAAGTACTGTACTGGTGACTATGTCACATTCACTGTTGCTGGTGGTTATGCCACAATTACTGATACTAGTGGCTTTGCCACACTTACTGTTCTGGTAGCTATGTTGCATTATTATTACTGGCAGCTTTGTTGCGATATCGATGTGCTAGCTGGGTGGGTCAATTTACATCCCCACGTGGTGTGCTAGTTGGTATAGTGGGTGGGATGCATAACTGCATTACACTGTACTATACTGTATTGGGCTTAGGCCACACTATTACTGTATAGGGCTAAGGCCCAAACTGTGCTGATACTGTATAGGGCTAAGGCCCAGACTGTACTGATACTAAATAGGGCTCAAGCCCAAATTGTGTTATTCACTGTTTGTTTAATATTGGGATTACACACTGAGTTTTCATAAACTCACCCCGTTTTTAACTATGTAGGTGATCCCCAGCCTTAGACGATTTCGTGCCATGAGGGACTTGGAGGTGGCCACACGACTACTGTGTCTTGCATTTGACTTTATTTAATTTAAATTTCACTTTTGGGTTTTTATTTTATAATAAGGCCATTTGTGGGTTTTAATTTTTAATTAGGCTTTGAATTATATATATTTAAAACTGCTAGTCTAGGTAAAGACGAGTTTTTATAAAAATAGTGTTTTCTAAAACACGCGTTTTAAAATTCATCGACTTAAAAAGCTTTCACATTTTTAAATAAATTTAATATAACATTGAAGTTTAATAAGTTAAACACTTTGACGAGAACTTTTTTAAATAATATTAAAAGGTTTTAAATCAGTAATGGATTTTTACTTTGAAGATCAATTTTCGAAAAATACTTCGATGTGACACACCAGATTCGGCCATAACGTCTAGGCCGGGTTTGGACGTTACACACATACAGTCTGACATACAGGTTGGGACATGACTTTGTGACCCATACTTCGAATTGTACTTGGTTAGCCACATGACCATGGTCCTGAGCCACATGGCCTAGTCACACGGCCGTGTGACCCTTGTTTTCAAAATTTTCAGATTTTCTATAAATTTTTTTCTTTCAAATTAGTTCCTGATTGTTTTCAAACTATTTTTAAGGCCTCGTAAGCCCAATTTAAGGCCTGTAAGAGCATTTATGCTATAAATGAAAATCATAAATGAATGTTAGTATTTAAATTTAAATGATTGTTTCTGTATGAAGTTATGTGTTTTGATTCGTACTATAATACTCTGTAACCCTAATTCCGCGATGGAGACAGGTTAGGGGTGTTACATTGGTATAGAGGAGTAGGTCGGGTGTAACACACCTTGCCTGACCCAATGTCCGAGTTCGAGTTACAAGATGCCACATCTATTACTGGAGCAACTACAAACATTTAACATTTAAATCAAAACATATTCCATGAAAATTTAAACATTTCAAACCATAGACATGATATACAAACTTTCTCAAGTCTTATATAAGCCTACATATACTCTAAAGTTAGCCCAAAATCGAACAAGGATCAATTCTTAAAAGTTTCAAATCATCAAGTTGACATCACTACGTGAAAGAGTTACTTGTCACGACGTGACATAATGACTTGGCCTTCCTGTAACAACAGAGTTCCTTGTCACGCTATGGCTTAAAGTCCAGAGCTCATCATGATAACCATTCCTCCACATAGCGAAACTCTGTTCTTGGTACAAATTTAGCCACTTGGCACCTTTCTCATGCCACTAATCAAACTTACCATATGGTGCATATTTACACAATCTTGGCTGCACCAAAAACGTTCCAAACACATACCAATACATGTATAAACATCCACAATCATCCTTACATCAACCAATGCTATCAAGTAAACCATTAAACATATCATTCCAATATTATGGCATTCAAACTTAATCATTTGAAAATTACCAATCTTTTACCTATTTCAAGCTTCTTTTAACATGACTAAACACATCCAGTTATACCATTTCATTTTCCATAAACACATCTCAAACCATTTACCAAAGCATACTATTTCAACAAGAAATGCCATTATGCAAAGTCATGCACAAAATAGGTTCCAAGCTATGTCAACATTCAAAGGCAAAAAATACATAACACCTATATACATGTCACAAAACTAAACTTTAAAATGATTAATAAACTACCAAATCAATAATGGGATAGTGTGAGCTTCTCAACGATCCGCTTGACACGTTCTGAAAGTTGGCAATCTATAGGGAAAGGGAAAATAATGGGGTAAGCATATTGAATGCTTAGTAATTTCATAGGCATTAAACAATAAATTACCTCAATTTAGAATTTAATATAATAAGCCACTAGCTTGACAAGTTTGCCTAAACATAACAACCACATATCGACAATGAGAGCTCAATATATAACCGTATCATATCGTAATTCAAACATATAACATTCCAATTCACTTATAAGCAACATTTCAATGCCACTCACATTGTCAATCTACATTTAATCAATTCAATATCAAAATTATATCATTTTAAATACATATATGCTCAAATCCATATTCTCATTTCAATAATTTCTCAGTTTGATAACTCTTTCATATTTATTCGACCCATAGGGCTATTTTTCAACTCAATGCATTCGTTATAATATTTCACATTTCTAAAACATTCTATTTCATTACCATTTAATCAATTCATGTATTTTTAACCCTGTTAACCAGATACGAACTTGGTATGGATACATGATCTATCACCCCAAGTTTCCCAAGAAGGATGGTGTTATAACAATACATAATACCACCCCAAATTGCTCGACAACAATGGTTTTCTCATCTCAATCTATTTTGTCATCCTAGGTTGCCCAGAAATGATGACTCAATGTACAATATATACTACCCCGGATTGCTCGATAATGATGGTTTTACTCAATAACATGACTTTATGGCATGGCAACTATATCCGAATCAGTTTGGATAACTAATAGGGTAATCAATTTCAGATTCATTACAACTTCAATTCCTATTCTTTCGATCTCAATATCATCAATCCATTGGCCTGTCATCAAATGTAGTATTTATTTTGGTCAATTTCTACATTTAAGGAGCTTGTTTTTGTAACACATCCGTCGCCGGAATAGGGTACGAGGCGTTACCGGACTCAAACGCATGCATACAAGCATTTCTAGGTCATAAAATTTCGTTCAAATTTAAAAATTTTCAATTTCTATCTTAAAGTCTCTTATATGGGCCGACGAGGCCCAAAACATACATTGGAGGTGGTTAGGGACTAAACTGAGAACTTTTGAAACTTTTGAGACACTAAGAAAATTTTCATATTTTGGAGAGTCACACGCCCGTGTGGGCAAGCCGTATGGTCAAACATACTCGTGTGGCTCAGGACATACCCGTGTCCTCCACTCGTGTAACTCTCTGCTTATGACGTCATTACTCATTTAAAGTCACACGACCATGTCACATGCCCGTGTGCTAGGCCGTGTGGCCATCCGTGTGGATGATAGTTAGGCTATTTACCAAGCCCTTTTCCATCCAATCAACACACAACATGGCATTTTTAGGCATCCCAATAACCAAACCATGGCATTCACACACTATTTATAAATCAAATTCATCACGCACAACCACACACACACTTAACTAATTATAACATGTAACTTACTTAACCATTCACATTTAGTATTTTCCATACATAATTATCACACATTCAATCATCCAATCTAAACAAGCATGCACATCCATGTAATGCTTCATCATAGACTTATAACATAGCAAATATTGGCCACACTAAATGGCCTTATACAACAATGACGTTCAATTAGCATAGGCCAATATTCTAGGCCAACTCATAATATCATGTATAGAATAACCAAATCCCTATACATGCCATACACTTAAAATGCTAGAAAATCATTGATACCCATCAATAGCTTGTTAGTGTGATAGGATCTTCAATGACCTCCAACTCGAGCTAGCATCTGTGACACTATAGGAAAAAGGAAAGGAAGAGAGAGTAAGAATATAGCTTAGTAAGTAGGTATGTAAATAATAAACAAATTATTAACATGCTTTTAAAAATCCTCATAATATGTTCTCAAGATAATGCAATCATAATTGCACAAAATTCCACTATTCACTTATGTTTATATCAAGCTGCGTTATAGTCACTAAATTATTTATATATTGAGATACAGAACTCCAAATTAAGTTTTGCTAATTTTCTCTAAAACTAGACTCACATATATCCTTACCATAAAATTTAAAGAATTTTTGGTTTAGCCAATAAGTACAGTTTATTCTTTAAAATCGTCCCTATTCTGCTGTCTGACAGTTTCGACACCTCTTCACTAAAACTTAATTATCTCCTCGTACGGGACTCGGATGATGTTCTCATTTGATTCTCTTAAAAATAGATTCATTAAGAATTTAAAAAATATAAATTATAACTCATAATTATTTTTATACTATTTTTAATGATTTTTCAAAGTCATAATAGGGGATTCCAAATTCATCCTGACCCTATCCCACAAAAATTCGAACATCTCATAATATGAAATTCTTTTGCATACAATGTTTATTCTATGTGAAACTGGACTCAATAAAATTTAATTTCATATCTTATTCAACCTCAAATTCAATTTTTAGAATTTTTGGTGATTTTTCAAAGTTATACAATTGTTCTTGTCTAGAACTATTTTACTACTAAATTTACTCTTTCACGATTTCTTTGTGTATTAACATCCATTTAGTCATACATAACACTAAAGCATATCCTTAACTAGCCATTCCAATAGCTAGTCATTATCAAATATTTACATGCCATTCATTGGCCAATTTAACCTATACATCAACAACAAAACTTAAACTTATCATATCTCAATTTAATTTGGCCTAAAAGCCTCACACATGATCATCAATCAAATTTACCACCTATTTATACATCATAAGTATAGACTTATAATCACAAGGTCATCACAAGATCATTTGAATAGGTAGGACTTACACATTTACATTCTTACCAAATGTCCTATATACATCGAATTTATTACTCATGAATTTTGCGTACATACCTGTACCCTTTCAACATGATTATACCTTGTCATTTCTTTGACATAATCTTTGAATTTACCCGTTGAACCTCTTGGGATACTAAGGATACTCGGGAAAACTCATACATGATATATCGTACCAATGTCATGTAACACCCCGAACCCGAGTCCGACACCGGAGTCGAACACGAGGTGTTAACAAACTTTGAAAAATTTCCAGACACTGCCCAATCTGTGTACTAGTCGCTTTAAAAATCATATCTTGAGCTTCACAACTCAAAAATAAGTTTCGTGATTTTTCCCTGAAACTAGACTCATATGCCCATCTACATATTTTTTTCTAGAATTTTTGATCTGGCCAATTAGTACAGTTTATTAGTTAAAGTCTCCCATGTTACAGGAATCGACTACCCTGACCTTTGCGCATTACGACTTGGATATCTCCTTGTACAGGGCTCCAATACTGATGCCGTTTATTTCTATAGAAACTAGACTCATAGAGGAATCTATAAATATATGGTATGACTCCTAATTATCTCTGGTTAATTTATAATCAATTTCCAAAGTCGGAACAAGGAATCCAGAACCCGTTCTGGCCCTGTCTCACGAGAACCTGAATATCTCTTAACATACTGTCCATATAATTGTTTCGTTACTTTCCTATGAAAGTAGATTCTTCAAGGTTTGTTTACATAATTTATTCACTATTTAATTCCATTCCTACTATTTTTAGTGATTTTCCAAATCTACGTCACTGATGCTGTCAGCATCTACCTTTAAGGTAGGCTTTACCTATTTCATGGTTCAACTAGCCCTTTTTGCATACATAGCACAATTTATGAAAGTGATTAACCATCCCCGTGGCCAATCCTTGTCAAGCATATCCACACCAAATGATTATAACATTATACTCAAACACATATAAGCCATTTTCGCATGGCTATCCAAAACTTACACATCACATAAAGTACTCGAAAAACAACAATGGGTCGTCCTATACATGCCATATCAAAATTCAACCAAAAGAGTACCCAAAAGAGCCTTTGATAGTGTGGGCGACTTCGACTTCAAGATCCCGAGTCCGATAGCTGGAGAACCAAAAATCTATAAAACAGAGGAGCAATGGAACGAAGTAAGCAATTTATGCTTAGTAAGTTTTGAGCAAGAAATTCCAGCATAACGAAAGCATAGCACACATTTAGCTAAACGGAATATTTCATAATACACAATTTTTCCGATATCAAACTTACTTCACAACGTTAACCCTTATGTACATACACAAAAGACCAACTTAGCCGAAGGCCGGTAGCTCGTTCATCAACTGAGCGAATATTTATTTGTAAGGGCTCGATTAAATTCAACACATACGTAACATAACCCAATATTGGGATGTTTTTCGAGTATTAGCTGGAATTTTACAGTAAGCTCATTCATTACCAAAATCACGTACCTTCGGAATTTAACCGGATATAGCTCCTCGTTCAAGTGCCTTCGGGACATAGCCCGGTTATAGTAACTCATACAATGCCTTCGGGACTTAACCCGGATTTTAAACCTCGCACGAATGCCTTCGGGACTTAACCCGGAATTAGTATCTCGCACAAAGGCCTTCGGGACTTAACCCGGAATTAATAACTCGCACAAATGCCTTCGGATCTTAGTCCGGATATAGTCACTTAGCACAAAGCCTTCGGGACTTAGCCCGGACAGCATTCAATTAATCATGCACATCTAACAATAATTCATGGCACATTCGTATTTCTTTTTCATTAGCAAAACTCAAACACAAGGCACATACCATCCTTGCACATTCGGCTCAATAGCCACACATAGAGCATGATTTTAATTTGCTTAAAACATGATTTAATCACATCGTAATTTAAGCTCTCTTACTCAAGAACTTACCTCGGGTGTTGTCGAACGATTCCGCTAACTATTCGACCACTTTTTCCTTCCCTTTATCGGATTTATTTCCCCTTTGCTCTTGAGCTTAATTAAACAAATAAATTGATTTCATCATTTAGGCATCAAAAAAAGATGAACACGAAGCACTTAGCCCATATTTATACATTAGACATTAAAGTCACATACATGTGAAATCATGCATCAACACAACATATTAGCTAATTTTTCCCCCTTGGCCGAATATGCATGTCTATTTTTGGGGTCGATTTCAACACTTAATACACACATATACACACTAGTAAAGCATCCTCTCCCTTCCCATCGATTTAACACATGCATTGCTCATTAACATGTAAAAGTTACATTCGGCCTTAGCACACAACTTGCTAGCCGATTCTTCTCCATTTAGCAACCAATGCACATATGTGCTCACACAAAAATGCTAAAAAGGAGGTTCAAGAATCATCAAGTCATCATCACATGCATCATTAACAACTTCATATTTAGCATGCAATGGCATTAACACAACCTCCACCTAGGCCGAATTTTAACTCATCCTCTTGCCTCATCACCACCACATCAAACATCAACCAAGAATGATGCATCCATGGTCAAATGTCATTTCCATCACATAGCAAGATTTAGACCATGGGCTAGGTAGAACTCAAGCTAACAACTAAAACATGCATGCATCTCATGGAACATCATCAAACATACCTTAGCCTAGCTACATGCATGGCCGAACCTCTTCACCTTTCTTCTTCCTTCCTCCTTAAAATTATTGGCCAAGGATGAACCAAAGGATGAGAAATTTTTTTCTTTGTTTTTCTTTCTAGTTTCGGCAAGTATGAAGATGAGAAAAGGATGAACAAAAATTCTCTCCTTTCTTTTCTTTTCCTCACGGCAATGGGGGGGACAAACAACTACACACACATTTTTTTTTTTGTATTCACCATACTCCTTTTCATTATTTTATGCCCATGCCCCTTATTTTATTTGTTTTATCCCAACATTTTATGACACAAATTAACATATTTTATTTGTGCCATACTTATGCCATAATTTCCATAAAAAAAAATTGCACAATTGCTCATCATGCCCATCATGGCCGGCCACCTTGTTTTAAGGTGGGAAATTTGACATGCAAATCCACCTATTTCATACTATAAGTTATTTGGCCACTACAAATTAGCCTATAGCATTTGCAAAAATTTTCACATGAGTCACATTTCAAAATTTCACTCACAATTGGCAAAATCAAAGCATGAAATTTTCACACATGCACTTTCACATGAAATAAACATAGGATATAACATCTAATTATTATTGTGACTCGGTTTAGCGGTCCCGAAACCACTTCCCGACTAGGGTCAATTTTGGGCTGTCACAACTCTCCCCCACTTAAGAAATTTTCGTCCCCGAAAATCTTACCGGTAAATAGGTTTGGGTATCGTTCTTTCATCGAGCTCTCGGTCTCCCAAGTAGCTTCCTCGATCCCGTGTTTGAGCCATAACACCTTTACTAGCGGAACTCTTTTGTTTCGCAACTCCTTCACTTCACGAGCTAGGATACGCATCGGTTCTTCTTCATAGCTCATGTCGACTTGAATTTCAACCTCTGATGGGCTAATTATGTGCGATGGATCAGATCGATAGCGTCGAAGCATCGAAACATGAAAGACGTCATGAATCTTTTCAAGCTCAGGGGGTAAAATCAATCTATACGCAACCGGACCAACTCGTTCGGAGATTTTGTACGGCCCAATGAATCTTGGGCTCAACTTGCCCTTACGGCCGAACCTGAGTATCTTTTTCCAAGGTGAAACCTTAAGGAACACTTTGTCTCCCACCTGATACTCTATGTCTTTTCGTTTCAAATCTGCGTACGACTTCTGACGATCCGTGGCTACCTTCAGACTTTCACGGATTACCTTTACTTTCTGTTCAGCATCTTTAATCAAATCAACTCCGAAAATTTTACTTTCACCGAGCTCGGTCCAAAACAATGGTGTACGGCATTTACGACCGTACAAAGCCTCGTAAGGTGCCATCTTAATACTTGATTGAAAACTATTGTTGTAAGCGAATTCAATCAAAGGTAAATACCGTTCCCATGCACTACTGTACTCGAGGATGCAACATCTCAACATATCCTCAAGTATCTGAATTATCCGCTCGGATTGACCATCGGTTTGGGGGTGAAAGGCAGTGCGAAAATGCAGCTTGGTACCCAGAGCTTCTTGCAATTTCTTCCAAAATCGTGAGGTGAATCTCGGATCTCTATCCGACACGATAGAAACAGGTACCCCGTGTAATCTCACAATTTGATAAACGTACAATTCAGCTAGTTTATCCAATGAAAAATCCGTACGTACGGGGATGAAATGAGCCGACTTAGTCAGTCTATCAACAACAACCCATATCGCATCCTTCTTACTTGCTGACAAGGGCAGTCCGGACACAAAGTCCATTGTGACTCGATCCCATTTCCACTCGGGTATCATGATCGGCTGGAGTAATCCTGAAGGCACTTGATGTTCCGCTTTCACTTGTTGACATATTAAACATCTCGAAACAAAGTCGGAGATGTCCCGTTTCATACCATGCCACCAAAATTGGCGTTTCAAATCGTTGTACATTTTCGTACTCCCCGGGTGAATTGACATGCGGCTACAATGGGCTTCGTTCAGAATCATCGAAATGAGTTCCGAATTCCTTGGAACACACAAACGATTTCTGAACCTCAAACAATCATCATCATCAATTTGAAACTCCGATTCTTCGTTCGGAACACACTTAGCCCGTTTTGCAACCAATTCATCATCGACTTTCTGAGCTTCACGAATTTGATGAGTCAATAATGGTTTAGCTTTTAATTCAGCTACTAACACATTGTCTGGTAGAACAGACAAATGCACGTTCATCGCTCGTAAAGCAAACAATGACTTCCGGCTTAAGGCGTCCGCAACCACGTTAGCCTTTCCCGGGTGGTAATCAATGACAAGCTCGTAATCTTTCAACAACTCAAGCCAACGTCTTTGTCGCAGATTCAAGTCTCGTTGAGTCATCAAATATTTGAGACTTTTGTGATCCGAAAATACATGGCACTTCTCACCAAACAGATAATGTCGCCATATTTTTAAAGCAAACACGATGGCAGCTAGTTCGAGATCATGGGTCGGATAATTCCTCTCGTGTGGCTTCAATTGTCTCGACGCATAGGCCACGACTCGACCTTCTTGCATGAATACGCAACCCAACCCAAGTAGGGATGCGTCACTATAAATGACAAACTCTTTACCTGATTCGGGTTGCACCAAGATTGGAGCTTCAGTCAAATGAGTTTTCAGTTGGTCGAAACTTTTCTGACATTTCTCCGTCCACTCGAACTTAACATCCTTTTGAAGTAGCTTCGTCATTGGTGTGGCTATCATCGAGAAACCTTTCACAAATCGTCGGTAATAACCGGCGAGCCCCAAAAAGCTCCGAACTTCAGTAATATTTCTCGGAGGTTTCCAGTCAAGTATGGCTGAAATTTTGTTCGGGTCAACATGAATACCTGACGCGGGTACCACATGACCCAAGAAGCTAACCTCTCTTAACCAGAACTCACACTTACTGAACTCAGCATATAACTGCTTATCCCGCAAAATTTGCAGCACTAGCCTCAGATGCTCAGCATGTTCGGTCTCATCTCTTGAATAGACCAAAATGTCATCAATGAACACAACTACAAACCGATCCAAATACGGTCTGAAGATCCGATTCATCAAATCCATAAATGCCGCAGGGGCATTAGTGAGCCCAAACGGCATCACTAAGAATTCGTAGTGACCATATCTCGTTCTGAAGGCAGTTTTGGGAATATCTGAATCTCGAATTCGCAACTGATAATAGCCCGATCTCAAATCTATTTTTGAGAACACTGAGGCTCCCTTCAGTTGGTCGAACAAATCATCGATGCGCGGCAACGGATATTTGTTCTTTATCGTCACTTTATTCAGCTGACGATAGTCAATGCACAACCTCATGGTTCCGTCCTTCTTTTTCACGAACAATACTGGTGCACCCCAAGGTGAGAAACTTGGTCGAGCGAAACCTCTATCCGTCAGTTCTTGCAACTGAGCTTTCAACTCATTTAACTCGGTTGGTGCCATACGATACGGAGCTATCGAAATCGGCGTAGTCCCAGGTACAAGCTCAATACCAAACTCTACCTCCCGAACAGGTGGTAAACCCGGTAATTCTTCCAGAAAAACATCCGGGTATTCACAAGCCACCGGCACAGATTCGGGTTTCTTTTCTAATTCTTTGTCATCAAGTACATACGCAAGGTATGCTTCGCACCCTTTTCTTACATATTTCTGTGCCAACATTGCTGATATTACAGCTGGCATCCCCTCCAAGTCCGCAGACTCAATTCGGATTACTTCGTTATTTGCGCACCTCAAATCAATAGTCTTGCTCTTGCAATTCACAACCGCATCATGCGCGGTCAACCAATCCAAACCAAGGATAACATCAAATTCATCAAACGGCAAAAGCATCAAGTCCGCTGGAAAACAGGAACCTCGAATTTCCAGGGGACATTTCTTACACACTTTGTCGACAAGCACGTAACGACCCAAGGGATTTGACACCCGTATTACGAACTCAGTAGACTCAATAGGTAAAGTCTTACTGGATGCTAAGGTTTCACATATGTAAGAATGAGTAGAACCGGGGTCAATCAAAGCAATTACATTAGTATCAAAGAGAGTGAATGTACCGGTAATAACATCAGGCGAAGAAGCATCCTCGCGGGCACGTATAGCATAAGCTCTAGCAGGCGCACGAGCTCCGGATCTGGTTATATCATCTCTAGATCCTCTCTGACCACCACCAGTATTGCTCGCATTTCCAGATGGTCTACCCCAAGCAGTGGTAGCACCCGGTCTCCCACTCTGATTTACATTCTGTTCCGACAACCTCGGGCAATCTTTAATGAAGTGGTCAACTGATCCGCATTTGTAACAGGAGCGGTCAGGGAATCTACAACTCCCCGAATGCCATTTACCGCAATATCGGCATTTCGTTCTGTCTCGACGTTCATTCCCAACACTGGCGACTGAAGTGCCTCGTGTACCTACAAGGGGTCGATCACGATCTCGTCTAAAAAAAGCCCGAAGTGCCTCTAATCTGGCCCGCATCATCCCGAAATCTCTTCGATGCCTGTTGAAGAGACCTTCCCGAGGATCTTTTACGAAACTCTCCAGTTCCCTCATCAACTCTTTGCTTTTCTTTTCTAAGCTCTTCGGCTTTACAAGCTCGTTCAACAAGTACCACGAACTCTCGTATTTCAAGAACGCCAATGAACATTTTTATATCTTCATTCAGCCCATCCTCGAAGCGTTAACACATAATAGCTTCGGACGAAACACATTCCCGAGCGTATTTGCTAAGTCTAACAAATTTTCGCTCGTAATCAGTAACCGACATGGAGCCTTGCTTAAGCTCAAGAAATTCCTTCCGTTTTTGATCAACAAACCTCTGACTGATATACTTTTTCCGAAACTCAGTTTGGAAAAACTCCCAAGTTACTTGCTCTCGGGGCACAACGGAAGTTAGAGTACTCCACCAATAGTAGGCAGAATCACGTAGCAAGGAGATAGCACACTTTAGGCATTCATCGGGTGTACAAGATAGCTCATCGAGTACCCGGATAGTGTTGTCCAGCCAAAATTCAGCTTGCTCGGCATCATCACTATCCATAGCCTTAAATTCAGTAGCCCCATGTTTTCGGATTCTGTCAACTGGGGGCTTATTTGACCTTATTTGGTCAGTTACCGGTGGTATTGTAGGTGCGGGGGTAGTATTTGTCGGGAATGGAGGTTGTGGAACAGCCATATTAGTTCGAATGTATTGGTTGAACCAATCATTCATCACGCTATAGAATGCTTGTCTAGCTTCATCATTCGGATTACTAGCATTAGGTTGAGAGTCTGCCGGCACTGTCCCTTGTGCAGGAGCAGGCGCTACACTCTCAAGATCATCAGCTACCTCTCGGTCACGATCGGGATCCATTACTATAAATAAACACATTTACAATTGTCAGAAATCACCACACTATCAAGTAATCACATAAAATGGCATGTATAGCTAGACCCAACACATTACGGTAGTCCTAGAATCGACTAAACCGTAGCTCTGATACCAATAAAATGTAACACCCCGAACCCGAGTCCGACACCGGAGTCGAACACGAGGTGTTAACAAACTTTGAAAAATTTCCAGACACTGCCCAATCTGTGTACTAGTCGCTTTAAAAATCATATCTTGAGCTTCACAACTCGAAAATCAGTTTCGTGATTTTTCCCTGAAACTAGACTCATATGGCCATCTACATATTTTTTTCTAGAATTTTTGATCGGGCCAATTAGTACAGTTTATTAGTTAAAGTCTCCCATGTTACAGGAATCGACTACCCTGACCTTTGCGCATTACGACTTGAATATCTCCTTGTACAGGGCTCTAATACTGATGCTGTTTATTTCTATAGAAACTAGACTCAGAGAGGAATCTATACATATATGGTATGACTCCTAATTATCTCTGGTTAATTTATAATCAATTTCCAAAGTTGGAACAAGGAATCCAGAACCCGTTCTGGCCCTGTCTCACGAGAACCTGAATATCTCTTAACATACTATCCATATAATTGTTTCGTTACTTTCCTATGAAAGTAGATTCTTCAAGGTTTGTTTACATAATTTATTCACTATTTAATTCCATTCCTACTATTTTTAGTGATTTTCCAAATCTACGTCACTGATGCTGTTAGCATCTACCTTTAAGGTAGGCTTTACCTATTTCATGGTTCAACTAGCCCTTTTTGCATACATAGCACAATTTATGAAAGTGATTAACCATCCCCGTGGCCAATCCTTGTCAAGCATATCCACACCAAATGATTATAACATTATACTCAAACACATATAAGCCATTTTCGCATGGCTATCCAAAACTTACACATCACATAAAGTACTCGAAAAACAACAATGGGTCGTCCTATACATGCCATATCAAAATTCAACCAAAAGAGTACCCAAAAGAGCCTTTGATAGTGTGGGCGACTTCGACTTCAAGATCCCGAGTCCGATAGCTGGAGAACCAAAAATCTATAAAACAGAGGAGCAATGGAACGAAGTAAGCAATTTATGCTTAGTAAGTTTTGAGCAAGAAATTCCAGCATAACGAAAGCATAGCACACATTTAGCTAAACGGAATATTTCATAATACACAATTTTTCCGATATCAAACTTACTTCACAACGTTAACCCTTATGTACATACACAAAAGACCAACTTAGCCGAAGGCCGGTAGCTCGTTCATCAACTGAGCGAATATTTATTTGTAAGGGCTCGATTAAATTCAACACATACGTAACATAACCCAATATTGGGATGTTTTTCGAGTATTAGCTGGAATTTTACAGCAAGCTCATTCATTACCAAAATCACGTACCTTCGGAATTTAATCGGATATAGCTCCTCGTTCAAGTGCCTTCGGGACATAGCCCGGTTATAGTAACTCATACAATGCCTTCGGGACTTAACCCGGATTTTAAACCTCGCACGAATGCCTTCGGGACTTAACCCGGAATTAGTATCTCGCACAAAGGCCTTCGGGACTTAACCCGGAATTAATAACTCGCACAAATGCCTTCGGATCTTAGTCCGGATATAGTCACTTAGCACAAAGCCTTCGGGACTTAGCCCGGACAGCATTCAATTAATCATGCACATCTAACAATAATTCATGGCACATTCGTATTTCTTTTTCATTAGCAAAACTCAAACACAAGGCACTTACCATCCTTGCACATTCGGCTCAATAGCCACACATAGAGCATGATTTTAATTTGCTTAAAACATGATTTAATCACATCGTAATTTAAGCTCTCTTACTCAAGAACTTACCTCGGGTGTTGTCGAACGATTCCGCTAACTATTCGACCACTTTTTCCTTCCCTTTATCGGATTTATTTCCCCTTTGCTCTTGAGCTTAATTAAACAAATAAATTGATTTCATCATTTAGGCATCAAAAAAAGATGAACACGAAGCACTTAGCCCATATTTATACATTAGACATTAAAGTCACATACATGTGAAATCATGCATCAACACAACATATTAGCTAATTTTTCCCCCTTGGCCGAATATGCATGTCTATTTTTGGGGTCGATTTCAACACTTAATACACACATATACACACTAGTAAAGCATCCTCTCCCTTCCCATCGATTTAACACATGCATTGCTCATTAACATGTAAAAGTTACATTCGGCCTTAGCACACAACTTGCTAGCCGATTCTTCTCCATTTAGCAACCAATGCACATATGTGCTCACACAAAAATGCTAAAAAGGAGGTTCAAGAATCATCAAGTCATCATCACATGCATCATTAACAACTTCATATTTAGCATGCAATGGCATTAACACAACCTCCACCTAGGCCGAATTTTAACTCATCCTCTTGCCTCATCACCACCACATCAAACATCAACCAAGAATGATGCATCCATGGTCAAATGTCATTTCCATCACATAGCAAGATTTAGACCATGGGCTAGGTAGAACTCAAGCTAACAACTAAAACATGCATGCATCTCATGGAACATCATCAAACATACCTTAGCCTAGCTACATGCATGGCCGAACCTCTTCACCTTTCTTCTTCCTTCCTCCTTAAAATTATTGGCCAAGGATGAACCAAAGGATGAGAAATTTTTTCTTTGTTTTTCTTTCTAGTTTCGGCAAGTATGAAGATGAGAAAAGGATGAACAAAAATTCTCTCCTTTCTTTTCTTTTGCTCACGGCAATGGGGGGACAAACAACTACACACACATTTTTTTTTTTGTATTCACCATACTCCTTTTCATTATTTTATGCCCATGCCCCTTATTTTATTTGTTTTATCCCAACATTTTATGACACAAATTAACATATTTTATTTGTGCCATACTTATGCCATAATTTCCATAAAAAAAAATTGCACAATTGCTCATCATGCCCATCATGGCCGGCCACCTTGTTTTAAGGTGGGAAATTTGACATGCAAATCCACCTATTTCATACTATAAGTTATTTGGCCACTACAAATTAGCCTATAGCATTTGCAAAAATTTTCACATGAGTCACATTTCAAAATTTCACTCACAATTGGCAAAATCAAAGCATGAAATTTTCACACATGCACTTTCACATGAAATAAACATAGGATATAACATCTAATTATTATTGTGACTCGGTTTAGCGGTCCCGAAACCACTTCCCGACTAGGGTCAATTTTGGGCTGTCACATGCCATGTCCCAGACATGGCCTTACATGGAAATCTCATACTGATCCCAATAGCCTAGCTATGGTCTTACACGATGGCTCATGCCGATGCCATGTCCCAGACATGGTCTTACACTGGCTCACATAACGATGCCGATGTCATGTCTCAGACATGGTCTTACACTGGCTCACGTAACAATACCGATGCCATGTCCTAGACATGGTCTTACACTGTTACACATATTGCCATGGTCCAACCATGATCTTTACCGTCAATCCATAACATGTCGTAATTCGATCATAATCAACCCTGCATTTCTCTTAATTTGATCTTTCAATATGATCTCGTATTTTTATATTATTCATGATCCAATAATAACATACAAAATAATACATGATATCGATTAAGCATTTAAACATATCAAATTTAATGCTTATTAACATACGAACTTACCACGGTATGAAACGACGAAATAAGTCAATTACTCGATTATCTTGCTTTTCCCCTGATCTAATTCCGAATTTCATCTTCCTTGATCTATAACAACACATATAATTTATTTATTCATCATGCTACACAAATTAGCCCAATTTCACATTTTTGGTAAAATTACATTTTTACCCTTATACTTTGTCATATTTACACTTTTGCCCCTAGGCTCGTAAAATAAAATGTGTTCAATTTCTTTACTGCCCATGTATAGCTGAACCTTTTTCATGCTTAGAGAAGCCCACATTTTCCATTATTTCACACATTTACCTATTTTACAACTTTTACAAAATGGCCCATTTTAGGTGTTTTCATGAAAATCATTTTACAAAAGTTGTTTATTTAATAACCAATATTCATTTTCTTCCATAAAAAATGTAGCAAAAAAATGAATATTCTCATGGAAAAACCTTAAACTTGCAACCATTTTGCAAAATAGTCCCCTCATTGGCTAGATTAAGTTATAAGGGTTCCAAAAACATAAAAATCAACAAAAATGACCATCAAAATCACTTACTTGCAAGGGTCTAAAGTTGCTGAAAATTTCAAGCTCCCATGGCCATTTTTCTTAGAGAAAATCGGTGGAGAGAAGAAGATGGAAAAAAAAAAGATGATAATTAGGCTTTTTATTATTTTTTATTCATTAGTCAAATTTTGTCACCTAATGTCAACTAACCATTAACTTTTCATGATTATTGTCTCCACATCCGGCCACCATATTAATATTTGTCTATTTCCTTAATAAGGACCTCTATTTTAACTTTCTATAGCTAATTAACACCTTTAGCTAATAGAACAAAACTTTTATACTTCATGTGATTTTGTCTGTCTTTCAAAATTAAGCATGCAATTGCTTAAATTAATTCACCAAAATTTTCAAACATCCATATAATCATGCTATAACACATAAATAACATTAAAATAATTTCTCAACCTCGGATTTATTGTCTCAAAACCACTATTCCTACTAGGCCCAAAATCAGTATGTTACAGTTTTCTAGAACTTTTATTATTAATTATTGCATTTTCATTATTTAGTAGTTAAGTAGTAAAAGTTAATAAAATAAGTATTTTTACACATTTTATGAGGTTTTGTGAACTATTAGGCTAAAACAGGCCTTAGGTAGTTTTAATTGGTTTAATTGAGTGTGTATGATGATGAATTATAGGCCTAATGGACTTTGGAGCAAGGGACGAGTGATACAAAAGCTTCTCAAGCCATTAAAGCATGAAACAAACCAAATAAGGCACAAAACATATGTCGTTCGTGCCATAGGCCTTGCATTGTGCGACATATATCGACGTGGTGCCCAAGCATTCTGGAGCTATTTCCGTTCGCACAATCAAATTTATACGAAGATGTAGGATGTGTTAAAGACCTAATTTGGGCTGCCAACACTCCTTTAAATAAAACCTTAGGGATTTGGTGTAACTAAGTCATCTTAAACGCATCCAAAAACCCTCGTAGTTTAGGAGTAGGATTAGGTTAAGTTTTCTTTTATTTTCTATGAACTCTTTGTTCATCTTTCTTGGGATCAGTTTTGATCCAAAAGTTATTATATAATGTCGAAATGTTCAGTTTATTTCTCTTTCACAAGCGACAAGACTTGATCTCCAATCAAGAGTTTCATTACTTCATGCTTCAATCGACATCAAATTAGGATTATTCTAATATCTTTTCTCTTTCAATTTATTTGTGCTATTTAACTATTTAATTCAATTGAGTTTGAAATTATGAATACTATGAAAATTTAAATCCCTTAGGGGAGATTAACAAGTGGACGGGGACGTGATTAATAAAGGATTTAGGGTTTCTCGATAAGATTAGTTGGTTTAAATTACGCGTTCCTAAACCCTAGGCTTAACAACCCTAGAAAGTAATCATAGGTTAAACGAGGTCAGGAGATAAGTTTTCTCGAGTAAATCGTAATTTATCTTGTTTGAGAGAGTGAGATTGGGATATAAGAAAGTATCAATCAATTTATTAATCAGTTAGAGGCTGGGAGGTAATAATTGGTTAGTTAATAGCTAATCCACCCTAATACCCTAATTCGAAGTTAATTAAAACCTTTTAAACGAGTTAATCTTCTTGATTGGTTTTATCTATTTAACCATTTGTTTATTTTATTATTTATTTATATTAGTTATTTACTTTCTAATGTTCATTTATTTTATGATCCGTTATAAAATAGGATTTAAATATTACTATTTAGACTTGTTATTGTAAAGAGATTTTCAATAGATTTATTTCATCTTCTCTTGGGTATGATCCTCAAAATACTTCCATGTGTTTCATTGTGATACTTTACTATATTACAATTTGACCCGTGTACTTGTGGACACCACTGGTTTAATTTTATATATTTTTAGTGCGATACTCATCCTATAAACGATAACACCTTTATAAGCAGTCAGTGATAACTGTTGAAAAGAGTTATATTTCACGCCTTTAGATCTAGCTAATTGCCTATACTTAGGTACATTTAGTTGTATTTTAGTGTGTGTAAAGTTGAGAATGAGAAGAAAGTATATGTTTAATTGTGATTAAAAGATGATATGTCATCTTCATGAAAGTGAAGTATACTATATGTGTAAGTGAAATGAATTGGGTTTATATGATTTGTATATGAACAAATGAGTATAATGTACTTCATAAAATGTATATGTGAAATGATTATGAATCCCAAATGAATGTAATAAATTATACTTGATTCATGAGTTGTAATTATTTGTACATGGCTTACTAAGCTTTGGAAAGCTTACTTTGTGTGTTTTTCAATTGTTTTATAGATTATCGAAGCTACCCGAATTAGGGCCTAGTTGGAACAGTAGCTTCGAGGCCACAAATCTGACACAATAAAATTTGTTTTTATTATATTTTTATTGTCTACAATTTCATGGGATGATTTCGTGAAAATTTCGTTCGAAAATTTTGACGTTTGGGCACTCAATTTGGTCAAAAGGACTAAATTGTAAAAAGTACAAAAGTTGAGTTCTACATGTTAGAGTGGACTAATTGTTATGAAATTTTAAATTGGAGGCCCTTAAATGGTGATTACACCAATGGTTAATTTTTTGGACAAAAAATGGACATGAAATGGGTCAAATAGAATATTTTTAAGCTAAGGGCATTTTGGTAATCTAGTAATTAAAATAAATTAAAAATAAAATTAAAAGCCAATCTTTTTCCATCTTCTACTCCATGGTCGAAACTTGCATAGAGAAGATATAGCTAGGGTTTTTCAAGCTTCCAAGCTCGATTATCAAGGAAAATGAGATTCGAGCATAGATTGGAAATGAATGAGATTATGGACTAAATCAGAATATATAGTCGTACTCGAACCCGAGGTAAGTTCATGTGATTTTAATAATGCAATATTGTATTTGAATGCTAATGCTTCGATATTACACGAGTTGTAAGTATATATATGTGAATAATTTGATATTATGTGGTTATTTTGATGATATAACTTATTCTTGATGTTTTGCTATTATGATGAAAATGTTGGAATGCCATGTGATTATGAGATATTATTATGTGAATGAAGCCACAATTCGGGTACGTCCGGTAAAGGTTTGGAAGTTTGATGGAATATGATGTTTCTTTGAAATGAGTAAGTTTGTATGTAAATAATATTTCGATTCTTTTTATGTTATTATCTTTTGTTATTATATGAGATGTGGCTGCCTATACAATGATCAATTGATGTAAACTACAAATCAGAATTGACTAAGAACGAGCTAGTAAAATGTTGAAAAGTGAAGAATTTCCCGATTGAACCTTCAGAATAGAAGAGATACAAATGATCTATTGTGTGTAGTACTTAGTGTAGGCTACTACGTGTACCAGATTGATAGGTCACATGTATAGTACTATGTGCAGGCTACTATGCATACCCGTTAACTTCAATCATGTGTGTAGTACTAAGTGCAGGCTACTACGTGTACCAGATTGATAGGTCGCGTGTGTAGTACTAAGTGCATGCTACTATGCGTGCCTGTTAACTTCGATCATGTGTGTAGTACTAAGTGCAGGATACTACGTGTATCAGATGGTTAAGTCATGTGTGTAGTACTAAGTGCAGGCCACTATGTGTACCAGATTGATAGGTCACATGTGTAGTACTAAGTGCAGGCTACTATGCGTACCAGAGAGCTTCGATTACAAGGGTGGTATATGCATAGGCCACCGGGTATCTGTTGTTATTCCGATGAGTTCAACAGGAAATTTACTAAGTGAAAATACATATGTACATGACTATGTGATGAATAAGTGCAAGTACATCTATGTGAAAAGTTGTGAGCAATGTGCTCGATAGTTGAGCGAATCTTTTGGTAAGATAGAATGCAGTAAGTGAAATTATGTAAAAGTGAAATTTTGTAATAAAACAATTTTGGACAGCAGCAGTTGTGTGATTTTGAAAAATCACCAAAAATGGTAGAAATTGAACTAGAGGCTGAATAAGATATGAAATTAAATCTGAATGAGTCTATCATCTCATAAACGAAACGGTGAAGGCAAAAGAATTTCATATTCTATGATAATTGGATTTTCTGTGAGACAGGGTCAGAATGATTTTAGAATCCCCTATTTTGAATTCGAAAAATCATTTAAAATTTAAAAAAAATAATTATGGGTCACAATTTGCATTCTTAAAATCCTTAATGAGTTTAGTTTTTGGGAAAATTAGCAGTTCTCAATTTGGAGTCCTGTACCATGAGATAAATAATTTTTAGTGAAGAGAGGTCAGAACTATTAGATAGTGAAATATGGGTATATTTAATGAATAAACTATACTTATTGGCTAAACCAAAAAGTTTGAAAATTTTATGCTAAGAAGATATATGAGTCTAGTTTCATAGAAAATTAACTGATCTTAATTTGGATTTTCGTAGCTCTAGATATAACTAAAATAGTAACTATGACTCAAGAAAACAGCATGACCAGAAAATCAGCAAAAGTGTTATTATGATTACATTTTCATGGAATCATGTTGATAATTTGCTTATTATTTTCATATGGACTTATTAAGATTTTAGCTTACTCCTTCCTCTCCATTTCCTTAGTGTTCTCAAGTCAGCTCGGGGTTAGAGACCGTCGGAGGTAGCATCACACTATCAAGCTAACAACTCCGGAGTATTGTCATATGTGTATTAAATACTTTTAAGTGAGTGGCATGTATAAGGACTAGTTTTTATGTTAGATGTTGTTATGATTAGCCAAATGTATCAGCTTATATTCATTTATTGTATATGGCCATGAGATGTGGCTTAAATGGTTATGGCTTGTAAGCCTGATTATTCTTGCTATGTGTTAATGTTTGTGATGTGTTTATAATTGGTTGTTATGAATGATTAATATAACACATGTACATGATGAATGCTCTAAGACCATTTGAGGTGGTCGTGGTCATGGCCATGGAATGAATGTATGGCATGGTAGTAAGTTGATAATGATTGAATATGGACAACTGTAGAATGTGAATTGAAATGTTTAACTTGGTGTAATATGAGTATAGTTAATAAACACATGTATGGAAACATGCAAATGCTTTAACAGAATTTTACTAAAGAATTATTAACCATTAAATTGATGTTATAATGTATGTCTATAATGTGTATAAGTATGGGAGAGAATTAAGGACAACATAAGGCTTGAAAAATAGCCTAAGTGTTGGCTACACGAGCAGAGACATAGCCATGTGTCTCGGCCGTGTAGAGGACACGGTCTAGCACACGGGCGTGTTGAAGACACACGAGCGTGTCCCTGTGTCCACACGAGCGTGTGACCCTGTTTCATGAAAATTTCTCTAAGTTTTTCCAAAGCTTTTTAAAATCCTCGGTTTAGTCCTGAACCACCCCAATGCATGTTTTAGGCCTTGAAGGCCTGTGTAAGGGACGATCTACATGTGTTTGAAAAGTTTTAATTTGGATGAAATTTTATAGCCTGATTTTGCATGTTTGTGAATGTTTAAGTCCGATAACGCCTCGAACCCTGTCCCGGCTTTGGATATGGGTAAGGGGTGTTACATTTAGTGGTATCAGAGCTATGATTTAGTCGGTTCTCGGACTAACCTGGCATGAATGAGAGTGTAGCTATACATGCCACCAATCAATGATAGTGTGATTTCTCCCGACGCGGATGAGAACCATCTTATTTAGACAGAGGTACTCTCCAACCGAGCTACACCGACCATGTTAAATGTGAAGCTAAGGTATTCGGGTAAAATACAGTTATGATGAGCCTAAACTCAAAAAAGTATGAATAAAAGTTCATGATATGTATGTGATAACATGTGAGATAAAACTTTATGTTACGAGGAATACTCATGCTTGTTTGATATTCATATAATGTTGTGCACTTGACTTGTTTGATTAAATGAATATGATAAAAAGAAATTCATAAAGGTATGAATAAAGGTTTATAATATCATGTTACGAATAAAAATGTCATTTTCTCGATTGGACATTGAATGTTGATGAATTTTAACGATATATTTAAATGAGACAAAGGATTATAATCTAATGAACTTATTTACGTTAAATTAACGGATTGATTCATATGAATGTAATGATATGTATATGATGAAGTGCCAGATAAAAGTTTTGATTGTGACATACTTATCCATGTTTGTTTGGCCCTCATAAGATGTTATGTGCATGACTTGTTTGATTGAATGAATGGGATAAGTAAAGTTATTCAGAATCCATAGAATGCGTGCATAAATGCACTGGTTTAAATAAGATAACTGAAAAGTTCATGTCATACAAACGTGAATAATAGTTTGCCTGAAGTGGATGATATGCTTGTGAAAATGTTATTATGATGATGAAATAGTGTTATATGTATATATGTATAAGAGATGAGTTAGGGACCTTACGACCCCACCCCCTTACCAGAGTGGTGTTTTGTAAAGGATTTTATAAGATCAGTGTTGAATAAGCTCACAAGTATGAGACCAAAGAGTTTAGCTGTAGAATGATTATAACTATGATTAGAGATTAATTGGATTGATAAGTAAAGACAGAGCTAGTATAGTGTGATGTTGAGAAGCGTTTTAACTGGAATTTCTTCAGAACCAATCTTCTTCAATGAAAATCATAATGTGGGATTTGTAATAACAGAAATAGTTCGAGGAATAAATCTTGACATGTAAGATATCAGAATGTGGTAATTATAGTAAGCAAATTATGACTGTCTCTCTTGAGGTACTCTATGAGTTCATTTACTCTCGAAAGTATTACTGGGGCTATCTATTTTCAGATAAATTGTTATCGTACGAAAATGTTTTCTAATCTTGGAATAAGACGAAAGTATTGATAGTCTGACTGGTATGTAATCTGTATTGCTCTATTTTCCCTCTGGCATTCTATTATGTTCCGTTTATTGGGATTTTATGAGATAATGTACATGATGTTATGATTCTGTTCCTTCTAATGGATGCTCTGGTCGATATATATATATATATGGGAAGGTACATTATCCTTGTTGCATTTAGTTCCAGTGGGCTTGAATGATGTATTCTTCTGGACTTCTTTCTTCTGGAAAATTATCGATATCTTCCATATTTTCTTATGAGCTTTGTTCTGGGTCTTTCATTATGATATTGTATCTTGGATTTCCTTATGTTGGATTTCTCTATCTTGGAGATCCTGGTTTTCTTGTTATCTTATCCGAAATTTATCAATCACGATTCATATCTACAGTGTGTTCTTCGGTTGTGATAATCATGTCAAGTGTGACTATGTTTCTGCTTTGATCATAGTAATGTGGTAATTCTAGTATCTAGATTTCTCTAAATCTTCGTGAAGGATTTGACATCGGCAAAGGCATAAGTGGTGAAATTGCTAGTATCAGCTTGTATGATGGGTTTCTTTTCTCAAGAAAGTTAATCAACTTAATGCCTTCGATTGGGAACATTTATACTACCTTGAGCTAATGCAATTGAAATGAACTTTGATTAGTATGATGAGTGAATTTTGCATGATTACATGTTAAATCATTTTGACAACTGAAAGGAAGGATTTCTTGAAACTTTATCAAGTAATAATTAAGACCGACTTGGTTGTTCAATTTGTATGGGTTATTGTTTGACAGATTTAAAGGGATATTTATGTCTGAATTTTTTCCCCAAGTCTGAGAATAAGATTGTATCTCTCCGGGTAAAAGACAAGTAGTCTGAATGAAAGTGTAAATATCTCAAAAAACTTTGATATGATTTAAAGTTGCTTTGAATGATAAAGTTTTTGTCTTGTGAAAGTTGAATGGTCTACTACAAGTTGGTCACAATTTGAATATGCGAGAATATTGTTAACTGAAGCCTTGAAACTGGTTTAGTCTGCATTGAGCAAAGACTTCTTGATTTTCAGTGATGTGTTTTAAGATAATAAGGGCAATGTGATAGCTTAAAGTATCTGCTGTCATAGAAAGACTTAAGTTGAGATAGTGTAGCTGACTTGAATTGTTAAAGGATGATAAGATAGTTATGGTATATCTTTGAGAATGAGATTACTATAGATTTCATATTAGAATTATTCCTATCTTTGAAAGAGAAAGATGTCATATGACTTGTTGTTAAGTAATTAATGAATCTGCAAATCATGTCGGTAAGTACTGAATTTCTGCTCATCAGACTTATGGGATTAAGTATCTTTGAGATTGTTGAATTTCTTAAAATGCTAGTTTTTGTTAATCGGAATGAGATCCGTGATTTATATCGTAAATTATTGAAAAAGCTAATTGAGGCTCTGAATTTTAATGATGACCAGAGGTCGAACTAGTGAACTGTCGGGTAATATAAAATGATAGAGAACTTAAGGCCATGATGATTGGGCTAGCTACACCATTTGAATCCGAGAGGATTCAAGTATGATGTGTATATACATATTCTATGACGGTATGGGTTCAACCCTTGTATACATGAGTTCTCTGATAGAAGTCAAGATTCGATTGATGCGTCTATAACACAGAATTGTTCATGACTTTAGTATGAAAAATTAAAGAGCTAAGTAGTAAACATAGCCTGAGTAAAGGTTCTTCAACAATGATTATGAGATAGTGGAGTTTATGTGAAAATCGAACCACTCTTCTGGTAAGATTTTCGAGGACGAAAATCCCTAAAGGGCGGGAGAGTTGTAACATCCCGAATTTGGGCCTAATCGAAACAGTAGTTTCGGGACCACAAATCTGACATAATAAAATTTGTTTTTATTATATTTTTATGGTCTACAATTTCATGGGATGATTTCGTGAAAATTTTGTTCGAAAATTTTGACGTTTGGGCACTCAATTTGGCCAAAAGGACTAAAGTGTAAAAAGTGAAAAAGTTGAGTTCTACATGTTAGAGGTGACTAATTGTTATGAAATTTTAAATTGGAGGCCCTTAAATGGTAATTACACCAATGGATAATTTGTTGGACAAAAATGGACATGAAATGGGTGACATGGAATATTTTTAAGTTAGGGGCATTTTGGTAATCTAGTAATTAAAATGAATTAAAAACAAAATTAAAAGCCAATTTTTGTCCATCTTCTACCCCATGGCTGAAACTTGCATGGAGAAAACATACCTAGGGTTTTTCAAGCTTCTAAGCCCAATTATCAAGGAAAATGTGATTCGGGCATAGATTGGAAATGAATGAGATTATGGACTAAATCAAAATATATAGTCGTACTCGAACCCGAGGTAAGTTCATGTGATTTTAATAATGCAATATTGTATTTGAATGCTAATGCTTCGATATTACACGAGTTGTAAGTATATATATGTGAATAATTTGATATTATGTGATTATTTTGATGATATAACTTGTTCTTGATGTTTTGCTATTATGATGAAAATGTTGCAATGCCATGTGATTATGAGATATTGCTATATGAATGAAGCCACAATTCAAGTACATCCAGTAAAGATTTGGAAGTTTGATGGAATATGATGTTTCTTTGAAATGAGTAAGTTCGTATGTAAATAATATTTCAATTCTTTTTATGTTATTATCTTTTGTTATTATATGAGATGTGGCTGCCTATAGAATGATCAATTGATGTAAAGTACGAATTGAAACTAACTAAGAACAAGTTAGTAAAATGTTGAAAAGTGAAGAATGTCCCGATTGAACCTTCAGAATAGAAGAGATGCAAATGATCCATTGTGAGTCACGTGTGTAGTACTACGTGCAGCTACTACGTGTACTAGATTGATAGGTCGCATGTGTAGTACGAAGTGCAAGCTACTATGCGTACCCGTTAACTTCGATCACGTGTGTAATACTAAGTGTAGGCTACTACGTGTATCAGATGGTTATGTCACGTATTGTAGTACTAAGTGCAGGTTACTACGTGTACCAGATTGATAGGTCGCATGTGTAGTACTAAGTGCAAGCTACTATGCGTACCCGTTAACTTCGATCAAGTGTGTAGTACTAAGTGCAGGCTATTAAGTGTATCAGATGGTTAAGTCACATGTGTAGTACTAAGTGCAGACTATTATGTGTACCAGATTGATAGGTCACATGTGTAGTACTAAGTGCAGGCTACTATGTGTACCAGAGAGCTTCGGTTACAAGGGTGGTATATGCACAAGCTACCGGGTATCTGTTATTATTCCGATGAGTTCAACGGGAAATTTACTAAGTGAAAATACATATGTACATGACTATGTGATGAATAAGTGCAAGTATATCTATGTGAAAAGTTGTGAGCCATGTGCTTGATAGTTGAGCGAATCTTTTGGTAAGATAGAATGGAGTAAGTGAAGTTATGTAAAAGTGAAATTTTGTAATAAAACAATTTTGGACAGCAGCAGTTGTGTGACTTTGAAAAATCACTAAAAATGGTATAAATTGAATTAGAAGTTGAATAAAATATGAAATTAAAGCTTAATGAGTGTATCTTCTCATAAAATAAACGGTGAAGGCAAAAGAATTTCATATTCTATGATAATTTGATTTTTGTGAGACAGGGTCAAAATGATTTTGGAATCCCCTATTCTGATTTGGGAAAATCATTGAAAATTGTACAAACATAATTATGGGTCATAATTTGCATGATTAAAATCCTAAATGAGTCTAGTTTCTGGGAAAATTAGCAATTCTCAATTTGGAGTACTTTACCGTGAGATAAATAATTTTTAGTGAAGGGAGTTCGGAACTATCAGACAGTGAAACAAGGGTATATTTAATGAATAAACTGTACTTATTGGCTAGGCCAAAAATTCTGAAAATTTTATGGTAAGAATATATATGAGTCTAGTTTCATAAAAAATTAACTGATCTTAATTTGGAGTTTCTTAACTCCATATATAAATAAATTAGTAACTATGACACGAGAAAACAACATTACCAGAAAATCAACAAAAGTGTAATTATGATTACATTTTCATGGAATCATGTTGATAATTTGCTTATTATTTTCATATGGAATTTCTAAGCTTTAAGCTTACTCCCTCCTCTCCATTTCCTTAGTGTTCTCAAGTCAGCTCGGGGTTGGAGACCGTCGGAGGCAACATACTATCAAGCCAACAACTCCGGAGTATTGTCATATGTGTATTAAATACTTTCAAATGAGTGGCATGTATAAGGACCAGTTTTTATGTTAGATGTTGTTATGATTAGCCAAATGTATCAGCTTATATTGATTTATTGTATATGGCCATGAGATGTGGCTTGAATGGTTATGGCTTGTAAGCCTAATTATTCTTGCTATGTGTTAATGTTTGTGATGTGTTTATAATTGGTTGTTATGAATTATTAGTATAACACATGTACATAATGAATGCTCTAAGACTATTTGAGGTGGTTGTGGTCGTGGCCATGGAATGAATGTGTGGCATGGTAGTAAGTTGATAATGATTGAAAATGGACAATTGTAGAATGTGAATTGGAATGTCTAACTTGGTGTAACATGAGTATAGGTAATCAATACATGTATGACAACATGTAAATGCTTTAACAGAATTTTACTAAAGGATTATTAAACATTAAATTGATGTTATAATGTGTTTCTATAATGTGTATAAGTATGGGAGAGAATTAAGGACAACATAAGGCTTGGGAAATAGCCTAAGTATTGGCTACACGGGTAGAGACACAGCCATGTGTCTCAGCCGTGTGAAGGACACGGCCTAGCACAAAGGGCGTGTGGCTTGGCCGTGCCCGTGTGGCTTGGCCGTGTGGATCTATTTGTTTTGCTGACGTCATAAACAGAGAGTTACATGGCCTGAGGACACGGGCGAATTGAAGACACACGAGCGTGTCCCTGTGTGCACAAAGGCGTGTGACCCTGTTTCATAAAAATTTCTCAAAGTTTTCCCAGAGCTTTCTAAAGTCCTCAGTTTAGTCCTGAACCACCCCAATGTGTGTTTTAGGTCTCGAAGGCCTGTATAAGGGATGATCTACATGTGTTTGGAAAGTCTTAATTTGGATGAAATTTTATGGCTCGGTTTTGCATATTTGTGAATGTTTAAGTCCAGTAACACCTCGAACCGTGTCCCGGCTTTGGATACGGGTAAGGGGTGTTACAAAGGATCATCGTCACACTATTGAATGATATTTTGGTACTTTTGAAGATGTAAATATTAATGTAGGGCATGTATAGGCTAGTGAGTATATGATATATTTTGTGTTAAGATTATGGCCATGAGATTTGGCTTACTTTTGGTTGTAAATGTTGGTATGTTTTAGCCATTTAAGTTGGCTTATGATATGTTCTTGAAAGGTTAATAATGTGATGTATTTGATGTCTTATGTGTGGCTTGTTTATGTGATGTTGAAATGGTTGCATTTAGATGGCATGATATGTGTATGTTTTGATGAATTTGGCTACCTATAAGTGTATTGAAATGATGTTATTTTTGTTGCTTTGCATGCTTGAGATTAGGGTGGCAAATTAGCTTTGCAAATGGCCTATTTTTGTCCCTACGGGCAGAGACACAGGCGTGTGTCTCAGCCGTGTGTGACACACGATCATGTTATACGGCCGTGTGTTCCCTGGGGTAGTCCTACAATTTAAAGTCAGTCTCGAGCACGGCCTAGACACACGGGCGTGTCTGGTGGCCGTGTGAGGCTCATAACCTTGGCACATGGACGTGGTTATATGTGACCGGTTTAGTCTCGAACCACTCTTAAGCATGTTTTAAGGTTTCGTATAACCTTGTAAGGGACAATGTGAATGTTTGTGAATAGTTTATGATAATGAATGCATAAATGTTTGTGAATGACGTGTAATATCCAGTAATGCCTTGTAACCCTATTCCGGCAACGGATATAGGTTAGGGGTGTTACACAAGAAGTAAATGAATGAAGTTTTTTCAGGGCAAAGGGTTGGATAGTTTGTCAACATGAATGCCATGGCAATGCCGAGAAGATGTCCAGTTAACATTCAAAGTGAATCAGTCTTAGGCCCAGTTGAACTAGTACCAAATATAACTACCTAAAAAAGAAGAAAGAAAATTATAGACTGTTTGATTTACCCTAGGGAAAACGATTATAAAAGCCAAATGAGGAAAACCTAAAAGGGGTAGACAAGTTAGGCAAAAAATAAAGGGTAGCAGTTGAGTAGACACAGGAAGAGGAAGACAAAGGCAGTCACTTTCAGCCACCATAGGACACTACATCACTGGAGTGTGGGCTGGATAAGTAGAAGCTATCTTCTCGAAGTTCTTTCATTATTTCTTGATTACTCTTCGTTCATTGATTTGATGAAAACGATATTGAATGTTACTTTGATTTGAATTTTAATTGCCAACCAATGAGCTAAATCTCATAGGGTTCTGATTACTTGATGAAACTTTTATTTTCTTTAATGACTGAAGCATAGATCTACTTTAATACACTATTTCATTCAATTTTTCTTTTTTTACAAAATTGCATCTTTGCAAACTCTAGACATAGATGGATGAACAACATGTTCATTAAATTAATCTAATTCTGACAAGGTCAGGTTAATGAGATTGAAATTGAATGATATGAGCAAGTGTTTGACTGAATACTTGTACTAGCCTCTAGACATAGAGCAGCGTTCATATGAAAAGAAAACATAATAGTGCAGGGTACCGTGCTAAAGGCCTATAGAAAATTTTAGAACTCATCGAGCAGTAGATTGAGTATGGTTTTACCGAGGCATTACTATCAGTAAAGGTAAATTCTTAGTAATCCTGACCTTTCAAATCAACATCGTAGACCCTCTATCCTTTGCTATAGTATCTTCGCCATAGCATTTTAGTTGTTTACTTGTTCATTTGCATATTATTCATGTAATTATTCTCGACTTTGCCATTGCATTCTTACTATTGTCTTGTAATAGCATTTTTCATTATTTATCAGTTGAAAATATTGCACACATCATTATTTCTTCAAATTACCACTGCATTCTTATCATTATTTTTTTCATAACATTAATCATACTCATTATAATAACTCGACCATTTTATACCTAACCGGTCCTTGTGGAGACGATCTCATTTATTACTTTATTACCTGATTCGACGTGTATACTTGTACAAGTCACATATCATTCATTCATCAATCAAGATATCATTTTGTACATAACATAGAATGATTTGTCTCAATTCCAAGCCAATTTCATAATTTCACCAAGTTATAATATTTTCAATTTTATTCAATTTAGTTGTCTATCTCAATAATCAATCAAATTCCTACTAATATGATTCGATCAGTCATAATCAACTATCAATTCAATTTATCAAATCAAAAAATCTTATATCATCTTATTATATGCATATGTCAATTAAATTTTATTTTCCGAATGCTCCCTAAGTTTTGTATTTTATTCAATTTAGTTCCTAAAATCAAAATTACCATAACTTTTAGATTTGAGCTCCAATTTTGAAACTGGTCTCAATTAAATCCTTATATAACCTTCTATTATCAATAATTAATTTAACATCAATTTCAAAATTTACACACTTAGTCCTTATGGTCAAAAAGTAGCAATTATACTTTCAAACGTAGTCCTTTTTCATATCTAACCTTAAAATCTAACAATTTATCACTAATTTCTTTAAGAATTCATCAATAAAAATTTTTAAAAACTGTAACAGTTTTGTAAATTGGTACATGGGCTAGCTAAATCAAGCTCTCACGCCCTAAAAAATATAAAAATTACAAGAAAATGACTAAATTGAATAAACATACCAAATGCCGAAAGTTTGGAAGCTTTAACCCTAAATTTTCTTTCTTTTCATTCATGGAGAAGAAGGTGAATAGGAAGAAATTTTTGTTTTTCTTTTTTAATTTTTCTGATATACTTAATTAGTCTAGTAATTAATTATAATTAACTCAATTAATCTTTAATTAATTAAACTTAAACTTAATTAATATATTTGGTGGGTTACAAGTAGTCCTTACCATCGTTTGGCTATAATAAAATAGTCCAATTGATTAATTGGTCTTTCAATTTATTAAAATTCCATAGAGATTAACTTTTACAAGTTTTACAATTTAGTCCTTGTACCTTAACTAACTATCCAATTGACAAAATTAAGGGACTAAAATTTAATTGAACTTTATAATAACCTTGTAGATATTAAATAATAATATTTATGGACTCAAACATCGAAAATGGTTTTCAAAACTGTCATTTTTAATACCACTAAAGAACGGGCTATTACAACTCTTCCTCCCTTAAGAAATTTCTTCCTCAAAATTTTACCTAAGAAAAGGTTAGGTTATTATGATTTCATAGTTTCTTTTGGATTCCACGTAGCCTCTTTTGTACCATGATGATACCACAACACTTTTCTAGCAATACTCGACTAGTAGCTAAGTTATCCATTCTGATTGTACGTTAGTTTGAAGATGGAATTTTGTACTGAAATTTAGTTTTGTGCCTAGGGATTTGTGTAACTTACCCCAAAATCTAGAGGTAAATCTCGAGTCTTGATTTGAAATGATTGATAGCGGCACACCGTGTAACTTGACAATCTCATAAATGTACAACTTAGCTAATTTTTCAAGCTAGTAATCTGTTTTTACAAAAATAGCGTATGTTGACTTAGTCAATCTATCAATTATTACCTAGATTGCATCTTTCTTTTTCAGTGTCAAAGGTAAAATCGATACAGAATCTATTGTAACTCGTTCCCATTTCCATTCTAGAATTGTCACAGGCTGTAACAAACCCAACAGAACTTGATGCTCGACTTCAACTTGCTAGCATACCACTCATTTTGTCACGTATTCTGAGATTTCTCCTTTTATTCTTGGCCACCAGTATTTCAAATCATTATACATTTTAATACTACTCGAATGAATCAAATAAATACCACTGTGAGGCTCATGTAAAATGTCTCGTCTCAAGTCTGAAACTTTCAGCACACATAACCGATTTTGAAAAAACAAATTTCTATTTCATCAACACTAAACTCAAAATTCTGATTGCTTTCAATAAGGTTTTGTTTTACTAACAACTTTGGATCATGTTTTTGCAATTCTTGAATTCTTTGAAGGAATGCTAGTTTAGCTCTCAACTCGGCTAAAATAGACCCGTCAAGTTCTAGAGTCAAATGAGTATTCATTTCTTTCAAAGAAAATAGAGGCTTTCGACTCAAAGCATCAACTAAAATGTTAGCTTTACATGGATAATAGTAAAAAATCCTTTGTGATTAACTTTTACAACTTTTACAATTTAGTTCTTGTATCTTAATTAACTATCAAATTGAAAAACAAATTAAAGGAATAAACTTTAATTAACCTTTATACTAACCTTGTAAATATTAAATAATAATTTTTGCAAAATTGAATATCGAAAATAGGGTTTCAAAACTATCATTTTCGACACCATTAAAAAATAGGTTGTTACATTGGGGCTGATTGAAGTTGTTTACTCCTTGATTAAAGGGAACCCCTTAGTTCCATCCCCACCTAAAGATGGGGTGATTACACCACCTCAGGTTGTAGCTGTTGGAGTAAGGATTGTTTCCCCTATTTCCCATATAATTTACCTCAGCATAGGAATTCTCGTGGTGGTCACTTTAGCTCGAGTTGTAGGTACTAGCATTCTGACAGCCACTAGAGCTAGCATAAGAATCCGTCAAGAGTAGTATCCGTATGTATATCATTCTAAGCAATTTATCCAACTTCTATCTTCAAAGAGATTGTGAGATAGGATCTGCAATAAGGTGTAAAGCGTGTGATCTGCCAATCGAGTGAAATGTGCGTAAGGGGCAGGTAAAGTGCAAAGGTTGACGTATAGTTATCTGCCAGGAATTAGAAAAGTATTTGCCAAAGTCTGAAAGAAAGTTCAGAATCTTCAAGTCGAGGAATTCAACAACAATGTTTAAAGCTAATATTGGTTGAGACTCACTATGTTTCATTGAACTTACAGACGTCTAATTGTAATTCAGATTCTTAGAATTGAACTAGTACACCAGAAGAGACCAAGCCAGGAATGTGCCAAGGTGACAGTTCGAAGAGTGGTATATATGCATACAGAGGGGCACTCTTGGAAATATGACGAATATTACTCTACACCATGATTAAATCTATTTTAACAAAGATTTAAGTTGTAATGTCTTATACTGATTTTGAGAATCTGTTGTAATTAAGAAATGTTTCCTTCAAAATCTTTTGGCTTAGAAAAGAAAATAAATAAATAAGAAGTATGTGCAGTATGATTTTTGCCAGTTGTAAATTTTTGTTAAGTATTTAAGTATTGTGGCATCCTATATCTGGGTATGATAAATTGGGTTAGGTATAAGGTGTTACAACCCCATAACCAACCCAATTGCGAAATCCAAGCTACAAGATGCCACATTCGTTGCCAGAGCAACTACGATCAAATACTTTAGTTTACACCATTATACATTTAATTACAAGCAATTCATGCATATAATATGATATAAAATCATTTCTGATTTTAAACAAGCTTACAAAAACTCTATTGTTAACTCGAGGTCAAATTACAACCAAATTTTAAAGTTTTCAAAATCTCAGGTTAACATCACGGCTTCAGGGGTTCTCAACGTAACATAATGACTTGGTGTTGTCGCGACAAGAAAGGTCCAATGTCGCGATGTAACCGTCTGTTTCTAAATGGTCAAGCTTTGCTACCTATTTGCAATCACCTAAACATCTCAAACACATTTGCAATTATAATTTCAGCCAAATAGACACATCCAATGAATTCAATTATAGTTAAAGTACCTTTTATACATATATACTTTACATCCATTTCAAAAATTTCATTTAAGTACACAATTCATTTCATCATACTCGTCATTGAACTATTTGACATATATGCCCATGTATATAGATACATTACCATATAAACTAATAGCATACCACAAGTTATGCCAAACCAAATATTGTGACATTCTCAATTTCATATACTTAAACATATGACCATTTCCAAAATACCAATTCCAACTTCAAAAGTTCACATGATCACATATTATATCAAAAACTGACTCAACCTAGGTACATGTTATATAATGAACAAAAAGTGACTATACAAACATTGTTGAGTCGGGGATCGCTTTCTGGATGTTGGAATCACTTCTCAAGACCTCAAACTGAACCTATACTTGTGCAAGGGAAAACAAGCCCTACACTGAGCAATAATACTTAGTGTAATTTCCATGATTAAAAACAATATAAAACAAGTTTATATCAATTGTATATATATTCAATAACAAATTCTAACATCAAGTAATACGTATACAATTCATACTAATTCTCAATCCACATATCAATATGTATATGCTACAAGGTGTACCATTCATGCCAAAAGAATCAATTATTCATTACCACAATTAACAAGCTATTTGAACATATTCTACCAATGTCATTAATGTTCACATTTCTATTCCATTTAACATATTCAATCCAAAATTTTATTTCATTTTCGAATCAAAATAATTCATTAGCCATCTTTCCATATCAGCTCTCAAGCTCGTTTAACTGGACGCATGGTCTTTTGTATGCTATAAATATTCATATATCACAATTTACTTTTGAATCGTCAAATCATGATATCAATTTAATTCATATTTCAATTAACTTATTCACATGTTATAACTCTATTAATTTGGCTTGGACTCGAGCCAAATACATAGATTAACCAACCTGCATCCCAATTTAGCATCATAGTGCATTATTGGATAAACCAAAGAAAATATACTAGCACACATAGTGCGTTATCAGATAAACCGAATCAATCATATTGGTACATAAGTGCATCATCGGTTAAACCAAAGTAAGGGAAACTAACACATATAGTGCATATTGGTGCACAAAGCACATCCTGGCCCACAAGCGCATACTAGTGTCACGGGGCTAGACCTTTCGTCTCGCAATCCGTACGGCCTTAGGAAATTTGCTCGTCCAAACTCGCCCAAGTCAGCCTTTGCACCCAAAAATGAGGATTCCTTAAGAACTCCTCTAAGGCAGCAATTTGTATAGTGGAAGCGATTATGCCAAAAGAAACTATAAATAAGCAAAAGAAAGCCAAAGAAAGAATGCACACAAGGTGTTTGAGTAAATGCCCAAGAATTCTATTACTCTTAAGAATTCAACATAAAATAGATGGTTTACAAATGAGGAGGAGGCTCTCTATTTATAGTTGAGCTCCCCCAGAACCGACAGTCAAGATACATTTACATCGACGGACGAGATTAACGATATCCCATGAATTAAGGGATTTACAAGATATGCCTTATCAAATCTAATCTAATCTTTACAAGATATGATTCTCTCTATCTTTTAAGATTAGTTGCCTAAAATAGCCTAAGTTTCCATATCTTCGCTATTGGGCCATCCAGGCTTCAATCTGACAGGCTTTTCTAACAATTCTTTGAATTGGGCCAGTTCTTGAGGTCTGAATGATCCCCATCTAATTGATCGACCTCCATGGGTCGCATCTTGTGCCATGGTCACGGGCTTGGAACTTTGGCCCGTGACATTCTCCCTCACCCATTCTCGCAACGCCTTAGTTGCGACTTTCGAATGGCACTGAATTGATTCATCTCGAAACTCTCTCGTTGCCTTGGCTTCTTCTTGACTTGCCTTGTAATCGGGTTGTCCCTTTCTTCGGAACCTTTGCCTTGACTTTCGTCTCCTCTTAACTTGAACCATTGCACTCGTGGGTACATCTCGTTGGCAAGAAGTCTCCACTTTAACTTGCCCCAATTCTAACTTGGTCCCATTCGAATCCCCTCGATTCGTACATCTTGGCTTCGTTCCACCCATAGTCCCTCAGCCTTCTTGCTTATGAACTTTAAAAGGGCCCCTACGATCTTGCCAAGCCAACAAGTCAAAAATCATAACACTATCAGTGTGTTTGCAATATACCTTACTCATGGCATCCACTCGTCTCGATTGCTTTCGCATGACTTCTTTCTCCTTGAAGTCTGATGCACAATCCACCTTCCCCAAAGGTGGCGCTTCCACAGTCGACTCTACAGGTCTCATATCAGACTCACGCTCCACTAGCTTTTTCGAAGGTTCTGTCGAGTTAATGCTTCCCCCATAGGAAACATCTTCGACTAGTTGAATTGACGAAAACACTTTGGTCCCAACCTTCATATCCCAATGTACTGGCACAACAATCTTTGACGACGGACCAGTGACAATATGGATTTCATCAGCCTATGGAAACAGCACTGTCTGAATCCTGTCAAGGAAGTTCAAGCCAAGCACATAATCATAATCATCTAATTGGATTACTTCAAAGTCTTCCTTGCCTTTCCATTCGCTGATTTGTAGCTCCACATTACGAGCTACTCCCACAGTTGGGGCCTCCTCAGAATTTACTGTCTTGATCTTTTTATTCGATTTCCTAATCGATAGACCAAGGTTCTTGGCAGCCTTTTTTGATATGAACAAGTCTGACGCTCCCGTATCAATAAGAGCACTCAGCTTCTGACCTGCAATGTTGATGTCCACAAACATCAACCCCTCTCTACTATTCCTTTTGTTAGGAATAAGAACCATCGAACCGACCCTCAATGTTCTTCCCTTCATAGGCTTCGCCTCTTCTTTCGGCTCAACTTTCATTTGGATAGCCGATATCATCGATCTCTTCGGACATTTACGCAACATGTGTGGTCCTTGAAAAAGAAAGCATTTTATTTTCTCCCCCTTGTCCCTTGGGTTGTTGGATCCCCGCTTCACATCTTGTGGTCTCTCATTGCCACTTGTGCTATCAGTTCCTCGCTTCGTATCTCGTGGTTTCTCATTGCCACTTGTGCTATCAGTACTGCAGCCATCATCGCTATGTCCCTCTTCATCTTTCTCATAGTTTCTCTCACCATTGCACTTTTCATTGGGCTGAAACGATTCAAACTTATTTTTTAGACCAAGTTCAACAAAGGACTTTGCTTCAACCATGGCTACAGTAAGTTCGGTGATCCTTTGCCTATGCAATTCTTGCTTTGCCCACGACTTTAACCCATCCTCGAACTAATAGAACGCTTCTTTCTCGTTCAAGTCGGAGATTTGAAGCATCAACTCACTAAATGTCTGAACATACTCCCGAACAGCGCCTTGTTGCGTGAGACGGCGCAACTTAGCCCGAGCTTCCTTCTCGGCATACTGTGGGTAAAATTGCTTCTTCAACTCTCTTTGGAACTACTCCTAAGTCCCAATTACATTCCTCCATGTTTCTCATCCGTGGACCTATGACGCCACCACAAGAGAGCCACATCGGTAAAATAGATTGAAGCAGTGTTTACCTTAATTGCATCATCCTCGATGCCCATTGCTCGGAAGTATTGCTCCATTTCCCACAAGAAGTTGTCCACGTCTCTCGCGGACCTTGCACCTTTGAACTTCTCCGGTTTGGGAATATCCATTGCTTGTTGCTTCGGCTTTGAAGACAACATCCCATTACTTAAAGTAGCTTTGTAAATTGTGAGCTCCCCCTTAAGCTCTTCGATTTCTTTCTTCATGGCTAACATCATTTCCTCGAGATTCTCATCCCTCTCTGCCAGCTTTTTCATAGTGGAGTTCACTAACTCATTCAACTTTTCTGCATTGGCCCCGAGAGAATCCAACACAAAATCTCTGAGTTGCTCCTCTATTGAGTCGAACCCATCTGTGCGTCCCTCGACCAATTCAAGCGTCTCCTTCATGTTCCCTACGGACTCCTCAAGTTTAGCAACTCGATCTTCCAACGCTGACAGCATGTCCCTCGAGCGACTTGCTTTTCTACCCCTCCCATGGGTCTACATTGGCTCATTCTGATCAACAACTTCTTTTGACATCCCAACAGTGCCTTCGAACCAATAGCTCGGATACCACTTGTCACGGGGCTAGACCTTTCGTCTCGCAATCCGTGCGGCCTTAGGCAATTTGCTCGTCCAAACTCGCCCAAGTCAGCCCTTGTACCCAAAAATGAGGATTCCTTAAGAACTCCTTCAAGGCACTAATTTGTATAGCGGAAGCGATTGTGCCAAAAGAAGCTACAAATAAGCAAAAGAAAGCCAAAGAAAGAATACACACAAGGTGTTTGAGTAAATGCTCAAGAATTCTATTACTCTTAAGAATTCAACATACAATGGATGGTTTACAAATGAGGGGGAGGCTCTCGATTTATAGTTGAGCTCCCCCAGAACAGACGGTCAAGATACATTTACATCGACGGACGAGATTAACGATATCCCATGAATTAAGGGATTTACAAGATATGCCTTATCAAATCTAATCTAATCTTTACAAGAAATGATTCTCTCTATCTTTTAAGATTAGTTGCCTAAAATAGCCTAAGTTGCCATATCTTCGCTATTGGGCCATCCAAGCTTCAATCTGATAGGCTTCTCCAACAATTCTTTGAATCGGGCCAGTTCTTGTGGGCTGAATGATCCCCATCTAATTGATTGACCTCCATGGGTCGCATCCTGTGCCATGGTCACGGGCTTGGAACTTTGGCCCGTGACACTAGCACACGAAGTGCATACTGGCGCATAAGCGTATTCTTGCACACGAAGTGCATAGTAGCACACAAAGTGCATATACCTATACAACTAATAGGATACCAATAATACAATCATATCATATAACCCATTCATATATCATCATTCTTAATTCATTTCATTCTCAATCCATATAACATATTATTATCAAATTCATATCATCGCATATTCAACACCATTGTTCCATACCATTTCTATCATCAATTCCTAATATAAGGCATTTATCTAAGAGTTTCCATTACCATTTATCCTTCGTTTGTTGACATGGGGACACCCATGCGTTTATTTTGTATTTTTAAAACAATGGTTAAATTTTAGTTTTGGTCTCTCTATTATGTCTAAAATTGAAATTTAATCTCTATAGTTTTATTTTTAACATAATTTGGTCTATATATTTTTATAATATTATTGATTCGTCTAAATAGTTAATATTGTCAACTTTTTAATTAAAATATTACGTATTTAGGAGTCTTAAAAATTGACATATGGTTTCCCATTTCTTTTAGGTTTCCATTGTCTTATATATATATATATATTATAAGACAATGGTCAAATTTTAATTTTGACCCTTAGACTATACTAAAACTTTAGATTTAATTTATATACTTCAGTTTTTGACATAATTTAGTCCATCTACTTTTATAATTTCATTAGTTAATTTAAATAATTAATATTACTAACTATTTAAATCAAAATGCTAACGTCAATTTTTTAAGAACACTATTCTAGTAGAAAGAATTTATTTTATCATGATGAATTTGAATTGGTGCTTTTAAGGAAAAAAAATCTTAATCAATATTTTTAATGTTGTTTTTATTATTACATGACTACTAAATGAATATATATATATTTTAAATTTTAAAATGTCACGTTAGAGAATTTAATTGAAGAAATATAATGGTGGTAACAATAGGCTTGAAAATTTTAAATCCAAAAGCAAACAAATTAAATTCCTAAAAATAAAAAAACAGGAAAATTCCAAATGTACAAAATATAGGATTTAGACCATATTTTAACTTTCAAATTTTAACTTTGTAAATTAACAAATATATAATCTACCCAACATGAAGCATAGGGTGAGAACCATACTAGTTATTATAATTTGAGGGTTTTTTGGTCAAATATAATTTGGGTCTATTATGATTTTTTTTTGTATGTATCATAACTTATAAAAGTTTTTTATGAATATTTTTTTTATGTATGTATCATAATTGATAAAAATACCTTAATACTAAGAGTTAGGTTGCGCTTTGCCCCATTTACTCAAAAAAGGTAAAATTAGTCATTATTGTTAGATCAAAGAGTAAACGAGTCCTTTTATTAAAATATTTATTAATTTTTACGGTTGAAAACTAATCCTTATACGATAGTATGACGTACACGTAACATGCCATGTGTAATTATCGAGTTATTTTATTAACCACGTCAGCTTTTAATAATAGAAATTAATATAATTTTTAATAAAAAATCGATTATTAAGTTACAAAAATTAATTCACATTTTTTGTGTAGAAGATGGAAAATGTGAGTTTCGATGGTCGATTTACCACCATAACCCCCATCATTCAATCTGAAACTTGTAAAATTATAAATAGATAAATAACAAGAAATACGGATGAAATACTACCATAAAACTAGCTCGTTGAAGGCAGAATCAAAAACGGTTGCCCAAAAACTAAAAACTAAAAACATAACCAAACGGTCCAAAGACCAAATTCCAAATCAAACCTCCGTCTCTGTTCTCAGAGTCAAACGCAAGAAAATTAAGAGTAGTTGTGAACATGGGCATTCTCCTACAGCTTTTGTTATGCCTGATTATACCCATTTGTTATGCCCAACATCAACACCAAACATCCTCCTCCTCTTCGCGTAGAACAGTTATAGATGTAAAACACGGTCCGGATTCAGTTGTATGGGCTGTTCAACTCTCTGATCTCCATTTCAGTGTTCACCATCCTCAGAGAGCCATCGACTTTCGGAACCTTGTTCCTCCTGCTCTTTCCATGATTAACCCTTCTCTTGTCCTCATCACTGGTGATCTTACAGGTTTAAATTTCATTTCTAGCTTGATGAGATTTTCATGTTTGAGTGTTTCTTTTATGAGAAATCATGATCCTTAATTTTGGGCTTGTGTTGATTTTTTTTAAATGTCTTGATTTCGCGTTCTTTTGTCAAGCGCTGGGTCATGGGTTTAGTGGCATTATATGATGCCACTAAATGTGCTTATTTTGGTCATTGACTTCATTGGCTTATTTATTAAATTTGGTTGGAACGGGGTAGTATTTGGTAAAGAGCCTGTTAATGTATATTGTGCTTGTAAATTAGGTGCTTGTTTGATTGAACTGGGAACTGTTAAATGACTTTTCCTATAAATTAAAATGCTCAGTTTAGAAATTTTATGTTCATGTATGACTTTCCCACCTCTGTTTATAGTATTCTACTTTATAGATATTACTGCTATTAAGGCAAAATGTTGGAAAAGACAACACTATGCCACAATTTTCTTGCTACTTTGTTATTATGTCTATCTACTTGCATCCCTCTGTCTTCTGTTTTTACCCATTTACAGAAAATTATACGAGATCCTTCCCCGGGGGGGGGGGGGAAGGAACATCTCTATGTACTTCAAATTAGTAGTTTGGTTTCTATTGTTTTCTCCCACTGGAATTGAGTAACAAATGGTCACAGAGCCCAGAATTTGCATAGTGTAGGTTTTTCCTGATCCTGTAAGCTCAAATCTGTTCCAGCTTTTTCAGGCCCCTTCTGTCTATTCTAATATTATCTTGCTGATGTTAGATCTTAAGGTCACAAACATGCATCCAAGGTGTATAGGATGGTAAATTCATGAACTTTTGCATTAATCAGTATTATGACTTATGGCATCACTGACTTGGTACAATATGAGTGGAGTATGAAATATGTTGTTTGGTATGTATGCTTATGGTGTTCTCACCAACTTTAATGTTGTTAAAGGGTGCAAAGCATATTGTAGGTGCTAAAACTAAGATGTATAATTATGATAATAAACTTTTTGGTCTAGTTCATCCTGCAAAGCAGGTAATGTGATACCTCACACCCGTTTTGACATCCGGTATGGATGGAAGATGCCACCGGAGCACAAACCAAAAGGAAATCTTGAAAATAAATAAGATTTAAATCTTTGAATCAATTTCATAAATTCAGATAAATGAAATAAAATCAATTTAGAGGTTTTAAATTCAAGTCGAAATCATTTAGAAACAATTCCTGGGTGATTGGAGGTGTCCAGGACCAATAACAGGATTTAACGAGTCCAAAGTTCCAAAATAGTGCAGGGGTACTGTCTAGGGGCTAGGTATCAATACCTAAGCCCCATGTTCCGATACCCTTGGGCAAAGTATAAGTACCTGGGTGTTAGGTATATCAGCACCTGGTTCCAAGTACCGTAGTTTTTAGCTACTGACTTTTTGGGATCCAATTCTTTAATATATGTACCGGAACCTGGATCCTTGGGACCAAATTTTTGGTCACTGACTTGTAAAGTTCTGATATCCACACCCTAAGTTCCGAAACCTGGATGTAGGGGGCCAAAATTTCACAAAGAAGCAACCTCAAACACACTTCAAATCACCCTAAAACAATCCAAACATAAAACTTTCACGAGGGATCAATTCAAGGCATATAATAGTAATCCCAAACACATTCTAACTTACCCTAAATTTAACTAATACTGAAGACATTTAAAAATCATATTAAGACTACCAAAATGAGTATCATGCATAGCCACAAATAGCTCAAATCAAGATAATTAAGAGCACGCATGCTTTTTTAGTATTGGTGATCATCTAAGTTTTTAAGCCAACCAAATGTATACTACAAGGTAAGCATCAAAATCATCCAAAATATCAAGACTCATAGTAAGATAAAACTAGTCTATATGCATACAATAAGAATGACCCTCTAGTACATGCCACTAGGAGGCACTTATACAAATAGACAAATTTCATACTCTTCGAGCCTAGCTAGTGGTGATGTGATTTGGAAAGGACGTGTTGGCGTCACGAACGCTTCTCAAAACCTACTCGCAAATAAGCAATAGCGCGTTTAGCTTAAAGCTTAGCAAGAAAATAGAAAACACTCGCTTACCTTGCTCTGAGAATGAAAGGGCTTGCAAAGACAAATAAAGCTATAATCTTGTCATTAACAATTCTAATGGCATGAAAGTTCATTAATCATAAACAAAATCAAATAATAAAGATTTGTTAATACATATCTTAAACAAATAGTTATACCACAACACTTTTAACGTCATCTAATTACAAATTCCAAAATTTATGTGTGTAAGAGATCTCATGTCAACATTTTCATTAATAACCAACAATTATCTTGACACATTTGTCAAGTCAAATCATAGTATCATCAATACATAGCCCTCAGTAATCTTAGTGAACTATGATTTGGACACTTAGGACTCCCACCCTGACTCCACATATATTGCACTTCAAGTGCATTTCCATCCTCAACACCAACATCGTTCCATATCATATCGTCGCCACAATGCACGCAATCTAGTATGTATTGGCATGCCAACCATAACCTAGCTATTTTATAGAGTTTACAAGGGCAAAACTTTCAATAATTAACCAATTTAAATTAGCAAGACCCTTGGCCCTCCAAGTCATGTATACATTCATATACATGTACCATTAAAATTGTTTATTCCACATATCAAGCAATATGTGAACTTCATGACTCATGTCACATATATCCTATTCCCATTATGCACATTTCGTATCAACATTTGTTTCTCACATAGTTCATATCATTTCACAATCAAAATCCCATATGTTACATTTCTTGTTAACTATTATTAAACTTCACCTTAAAAGAAATAATGTTTCATGCCATTTAATAACCATTTCACTACATATATACATATACACACACCCATCTCTCTCTCTCTCTCCCCCTATATATATATATATATATTAAAAAGAAGTAAACATTTTCCTTGAGATTCTTACCTTCCAAAATGTACATAAACAAAAGGAAGGCTTCTTCCTTTTTCTTCAACCGTCAAGCCCCTCTTTTCCTTTGCTTGAATTTCCACCTTCAAGCTTTTTCTCTTTGATAATATGAATATCCATAATAAATGCAAGAATCATAAATGACCATATTAATGGCTCAACCACAAGGAATGCACAAAAGTGATAAGTGTGCCAAGATGAAAAATGCCAGAGCTCTTACCTTACTATAAGTTTTCTCACTCTATTCAAGCTTCCTCACTCTAGATATTTAAACCCTAAGTGGTAGGTGATGGGAAAAAGATGAAAGGATTGGCTCAAATGTGTGTTTTATAAGCAGATTTCAAGAAAGAGTGAAGAGAAGGGGTGGATTTGAATGGATTTAGAGGAGGAGATCAAAGAAATAAAAGAAGGGAAGGTTTTTTTTTTCTCACCTTGCAATGGCTGGCTAGGAGGGATGAAAACGGGGGTCTTCTCCCTTTTTCTTGTATTTTTAAATTGTAAAGAAGAGTCAAAGTCAAGTTAGTAAACAAGTCAAAAAGAAATGCGTGGTTAATATTTGTTCTTAATTAAGAAAAATGATCTAATGGCTCATAGTTCATCCCATCACCACCATAAATCATAATTTCCAATATTCTAACATGTTCTTATACAAAATATCTAAAATACCCTTGTGGGAAAAATTACTTTTACCCCTCACTAAAATCTTACCCAACCAAGTCCAAAAGCTTAAAACATATCACTATATTGTCTCATCATACAATAAATGCTCAAATCTCATTAAATTCAAAGAAATCATAATTCTACAACCAAATTATGGATAGAATTCTCAAAATCAAATCATATGGTAAACTGGAAAAATTTTAGGGTGTTATTTGCAAATTTTTCTCCTGTTGTTGGCAAATATGCATGATTTTCTTATAGTCATGTCTTTTGTTGAATAGTCAAAACATTGAGAGCTAAAATGCTTGACATTATCCTCTTTTGTTACTGATAAAAGTACAACTAATAACAATATAAAAAATTAAAGTAAAACTTCAATTAGATGGACATATTTTGTGCCTACCGCCTTAGAAAGGAAGCGTGCCTAGGTGGCTAGGCATGCGGCTAATCAAATGAGCTTTAATTGAAAGGTTCTGAAGCACTTTTATTGTTTGGCACTAAGGTGTGATATCTAGGCATGTGTCTAGACACATGCCTTTTGACCAATTTTATGATCACAATGGATTATTCATCTTAAATAAAATATTTTCTATCAACAGATGGGAAAAGCAAGGATTTGTTAGTAATGAAGCAAAATGAAGAGGAATGGGTAGAATACAAGAATGTAATGGAAGATATTGTGAAAAGAAGTGGACTCGATAAGAACATCTTCTATGATCTTAGAGGGAATCATGATAATTTTGGCGTACCAGTGATTGGTGACTCATTAGATTTCTACTCAAAGTATAGCATCAATGGGCAATTGGGAAGGAGTGGACATGTAAATGGTGTCACACTCACTCTTCAGGTCACTTGCTCTCTCTCCCATTTTATGTGTGATTTATGGTTTTATCTGGAAAGACAATGTTAGATTTTTAACTGGAAATATAGGTCTTGTTTGTTTTCATATCTGAAAATTTGTTCAGATTTTGTGCTGCCTGACTGATTGGCTCTTTATTTTTTTATTTATTCATTCGTGTTGCTGTATTTCAGATTAGTGGTTAAATTTCAAATTCACGTAAATATTAATATTGCTGGCTTTCATATATGCAAATATTTGCTTTAATCCATGACTGGCTGCAGTTTTCTCCACTCATCTGCAGACAATTAGTTAAAATCTGCATGAGAAAAGTGCATGGAACTCTAGGTTTTCACTTTCTGTTTCCCATGATGCAAAATGATGAATGATGATGAGATTGAAAACTTCTATCATGAATTCTGAGGACAGGCTCAAATGCTTGTTAATCCATTCATCCTATTTTAAACTTAGGAAATGTTTTGGTTATTTATCTTATTAGTTTGTGACATCACCAGGCTGGTAAGCAGAAGCATCTGTTCGTGGGGTTGGACAGCACCATGTCTGTTGGGTTACGAGGTCCGACTAATCTTTTTGGGCATCCAACTGACCAACTCTTGGCTGAAGTAGATTTGGAGCTATCGCAATGGGACTCTCAACCACTTAAACCAGTAAGCAAGATATCTTTTGGACATTTCCCTCTTTCATTTTCAGCATCCTCTCAATCTGGGAAGACCCTGAAAGATATTTTCCTAAAGCATTCCCTTTCTGCTTACGTATGTGGGCATCTTCATTCAAGATTTGGAAAGAACTTAAAGAGGTACCACTTGTCAAGTCATAGATTTTTATCTTCTCAGAAGTTTTTCCAGTTTAATTTAAATCAAAATCCTTCAGAAGGCAGTAAGAATTGTTCATTTGGAGCTCCTCCGGTTCAAGAATTTTGGGAATGGGAAATGGGTGACTGGAGGAAGACTAGAGCCATGCGAATCTTGGCCATTGATAGAGGTCATGTTTCGTTTGCTGATATTGACTTTCAGTCAGGGTCCAAAAAGACTATTATATTACCCACATTTCCACTTGACTCACGTTTCATGTCAACATCTTCATCGCACCACGAGTACGAATGTGAACATATGCTCCCTTCATCTTATGAGACAGTGAGAGCTCTTGTGTTTTCTGTTTCTCCAATTGTGTCAGTTGTAGCTAGAATCTACGATACAAGATATGGAAATCTTGACATTGTTGTGGATGCACCAATGACCAATCTTGGAGATGAGTCCTCTAGGGGAGATCTTTATGCAGTTCCTTGGAACTATAAGGCATTCCAAGACCCATCTGCTGATAGATTCTGGCTGCAAATAGAAGCAACTGATATCATGGGCCGGACAACTATAACTGAACTAAGACCGTTTTCTGTAAATGGGCTTCATGGTAAGGTATCGTGGACTTGGAAGGAGTTTTTTGTCATGGGTTGTCAATGGGAAGCCTTGTATTACCCAATTCTTTGGGTGTCTCTGTACTTTCTACTCTTAATCCTCCTTATCCCTAGAGCTTTTCTCTTTTTCTCTAGGAAACAAATAACTTACAAGAATGTTCTTGCTTCAAAAGGCTTCATAAGTGGCGTAGGATTGGTTTTGCAAGAGCTCTGCAATGTTCCTATAGCATGGTTTGGTTTCCTGGGATATTTATTCTACCTGATTATGTTTCCCTGGTTTACTGGACAAGTTTTTACTGATGGTGAAGATAAGGGATACATGACATACATGGGCTGGGTAGTGAAATTTTCTGATAATAAGAGCAACCATGATTATATTGGATCTCCTGATGTCATGGTAGTTGTTCTTCCTCATCTCATCTTTGTGGTCTTGCCGGCTATTTTATCCTCTGGAGCTCTGGCAGCTGAGAGAGTTGTCCATAGAGGCAAGTTTCTATCAGTTTCAGGAAAGAAAAAGGATGACTACAGCGGACTGGATCAGAGATCTGTTAGGTATGATTCCCGAGGCAATAGAAGATCAAAATTCCATTTTGGTGGGCACTGGATTCGGTTAATTCTATTGGTTCTTTGCTTGGTTATCTGTTGGAAGCATTTCAAGGTAAATCGTCTAACCCCTATCAGGCTAATATGGAACAAATTGGATTTTAAGATACTAGATCCACATCAGTTGGTACCATTTCCTCTAAAAAACTGTGGGAATGAATCACATAAACATGGATTCCTTTCTCACACGTAATTGTGGGTATTATATTCTTCATTCTATAATTTGAAAAGATTGCAGCTAATGACTTAGTTGGCTAACCATTTATATCTTGTCTGCTAATAGTTTTTTTAAGTTGATGGATCTCACTAGACATACTATGTTCAAACTCTCATCTGGTAAAATATGTAATGATTTTGGAAGGCCATAAGTAGATCTTTTTCATTTTCCACCCCACTTTTTGTTAATGCAAAGATGTAAACGATATACTCATTCCCAGTTCCATGATTTCTCTTGTACCTATCTCTTACTTCAATATGTTGCCTTCTTTCCTGCAGAATTGCAGAGCCCTGATGAAAGCTTATGAGATGAATCCATTGCTCCATTTTCCGGTGTATACTCTTGGGATTCCACTATTGTTGGTTTATGTTATCCACAAAACTAAGAGGAATTAACAAGTACAGTAGGTTTTCTCTTCTCCATTTCTGTTTTTCATGCTGTGTCACAGACAGCCCTTTGTAATATGGCATAAATGCATTTCCAGTATGCTTGGCTTAATATTTGGCCTAAAACACAGTCAGTCTGCTGCTTGCAGATGTTCAACGCTTCCGCTGAAAGTACATCGAAAGGATCTCGAAGATGGTTACACCATTAACCTGTTGAAAACTCAGCTGAAGACACCTGGTTTAGTTGAAAACGTAGTTTTAGCCTGTTAGCTACGGTAAATACTAACTGGCAATTAACAAGGGAAGCTTTTGGAAGATGTATTCTCTTTGGATATTGGACCTTTCTGTTCTGATTACGATTTTGCCATGTACCAGAATTGACGATAAACAAATGTGGTACCTGAAGGCCTCTTGATAGTAGGACTACATAAGGTTCAACTTGATTCTGAAAAAGAAAACGAAATGGAAGAGATAAAAAAAATAGGAACAAATTTCAAAATTACACATGAAATTTGATTTATGTGCAATGTAATGTCTTTTGATTTGGTGTAATTATGAAAATAAAAAGTTTATATAAATCTAATTATAAAAATAAATTTTCTCAAAATTTGCATAACATATTGCAATTTTTGTCAAAAAGAAAAATAAATGATAAAATTTTACAAAAGTAAATTAAAGTTGGCCGATTGGGATTATTCAAACTACCTTCCATGACAGACATGAGGTGAAATTTGTTCTGAACGTGAAAGACCAATTAACCATGCAAAACAGTTTGTAACATTCATTTAGATTTAGCTTAAGTTTCTTAAATTTTAAAATTTATTTATTTACATTTATAACATAGTTAAGAAAGAAAGATACACGGTAAAATCCTTGTAGATGTTCTACTCCAATTTTGATTTTTTATTTCTATTATCTTTTGGTTGGGGTGGGAATTTTTTTTAATGCTAAAAATGGGAAAGAGAAATGAAACGAAAGAAAGTCAGACGTGGAAAAGAAAGACAAAAAAATGTTGTAATTTTTTTTTTGTGTTTAAAGTACATTAAATTTAATAATATAAACTTGCATAAATTTTTTACATTTTAATAAATTATTTAATATATTTTTTATGTTAGTATTCACATATAAATTTAAGTCAAATATTTAGGAAAGAAATTCACTTCCACTCTTTTTCAATCACATATTGGTTGTTTATGTTATTTTTTATATTATATTTTAATTATTTTTGCAAAACTTTGCCTAAAGAATAATTAATCAGTGATCAATTAAAATAATTATTATGCTTTTCCGATGTAACACTTCAAATTTTTTTATGTCGAAAAACTTAATTTGGGGCCAAAAATTTAAGCCGACTTATTATGTGAAGTTAAATAGTAAGATTTCTAAGAATGAGTTTTGGGTTAAGTCGCGAATCATTAATTAAAGTAATTATTATGTTTTTTTAGTGTTATTTAGTGGGTAGTGAGATAATGATTAAATTGAAATGTTTATAAAATTTATGAGATTAATATGTAAATAGAAAAAGTTGAATTTTGTGACATAAGAAATTTTAAAAGGTAATTTACCAAAATCCCATTAACAAATGCACCATTGGCAGTTTTTAAAAGGGGTGAACAGTTATTGGGTTTTGCTTTTCAATCTTTCTCTTGAAATTCTCTTCATCTGTTTTCTAAAATCTTAGATTTCAATCATCCAATTTTGAAAGGTATTTTCCAATAAATCCATCAATGTTTTAAGCATTAAAACTTTTTTATTTTTTATTTTTGAATAAAGGGATTTCAAAGCATTTGATTTTTTTTAAAAATAGTATCAATTAAACTTTTATATTTTTTTCACTCAATTGAGCTCTTAAACATTAAAATTTTAACTAATTAAAAATTTTGACCTTTCACGGTCAACCGTTATAGAATAATGACAATTATTTTTTTTAGTTTTTTGCCACATGGAATGTCCAAATTGTGCCACGGAAAAAAAATGGTATTTCACATATAAAATTATTAAAAAATCATTAAAAAAAACACTTAATGGTATTTTTGGCCCTTAAATTTAAAAAAAAAATTAAATCCCTTCAAACTTTTTGCACCCAATTGAACCATTGAACTAATAAACTGACAAATAAGTCTTCTAGCTAACATTGAGCATTAGTAGTTAACGGCAATGCTGACATGGCCATTAACAATGCCATGTCAACACACATAATCACGAATTGCTGACATGGCAGTACCATGTCATTGTCGGTTGCTAATGAAGCAACAAAAAGTTTAAAAATATTTTAATATTTTAAAATAAGTACACAATGAATTTGGACAAATTGTTGTCTAGGTTAGTTCGAATCTAGACAACCGTTAGTCTAGATTCATTTTGGAATTATAAAAATATAAAAAATTATTTAAAATCATTAAAATTTATAAAAAACTTATAAATAAATTAAAAAATAAACTTTTATAAAATTTATAAAATAATTTATTAAAAACCATAAAATTTAGAAAAAATAATTTATAAAAGTTTCTAAAAATGAATTAAAACCCATAAAATTTTATAAAAATAATTTTCTTGTTTTTATTAAATTATTTGACTAATATAACTTATTTTTAAGTATATCAAATATTGAAATCCCGTTTATTCTCATGCCAACTATTGAAAGTTCTTCTAAAATGTTAGACCTTGTAAATAATCAAAGGCTAAACTTTAATAAATATGAGAAAAATAATTTTAATAAAATTTTATAAAATATTTAATTATTTTTATAAAATTTTATGGTTTTTAATTAATTTCTAACAACTTTTATAAATCATTTTTTCTATTTTTTATGGTTTTAATAAATTAATTTTTTATAAATTATATGCTTTTTAATTTATTTCTAATAAATTTTATAATTTTAATTTTTTTTATTTTTTATAATTCAAGAATGAATCTAGACACTTGGGTGTTCTGATTCAATTGAACTTGGACAGCCATTTGTTTTCATAAATTGCGTAAGAGACATCTGCTTGTTTATTAAGTTGTAAACAATACTAAAGCCAACAAAGTCCTTAGACAAGTTTTTGAACATTATCTCGATTTGAGTATTCACATCTAGTCTGGCCCTATTATCTTCAGCCTTAGCGAAGTACCCCATAAGCGAAAACATATAGTTTTTAATCGGAGTATCAAGCTGGTAATAGCAGATTGTCAAGCCAAGATAGTTTGGCCTCCAATCATAACTTCTAGCTTGTCCATCATCTCTTTAGTGATTCCATAGTATACAACAACGAGCTAACTCATTGGAATCCTTCCATCGAGTTCCAACCTCAAGTTGGTTTACACTAGGCCATTTAGTATTAATGATTGTTTTGTGTTTCTCACAACTGAGAACAATGTGAAGATTAATCTGATTTATTATATTGAATTGTTTCTGGGCTTTCGCATTACTCTCTAGAGAAGGCTTCTACTTACATAGGCTATTGGGTGTCGGACTCCACTTTATCGAAAAGTAGAACCTCTTGTAAAAATATAACTCTACAAGAATGAATTTATGATGATCAAGGCCCATGTTGGTTATCCTCTCGAAGAGTACATCTGCCATATGTAACATCCCAAATTAGGGTCTAGTCAAAATAGTGGTTTTGAGACTACAAATCCAAAATAGATATAATTATTTTGTAATTATTTGATGACCCATGATATGATTGCATGTTCGTGTAAAATTTCTATGAAGAAATTCTATGCCTAAAGTGTCCAATTTGACTTTAGGGACTAAATTGAGTAAGTTGTAAAACTTGTGTTCTAGAAGCTTTAAGCATGAAATTGGAGTGGATTATTAATTAAAGGTCCTTAAATAGCAATTTGACCAAGTTCTAAAATTTTGGACAAAAAGGGGCATGAATAGGAAATTTTGAAAGAAAGGCCTTAAGGGCATTTTGGTCATTTGGTAAATAAAAGAATAAAAAGGGAAAAATGAAGAAAAATTTTCTCATCTTCTCCATGTGTGTGCCGAAATTCCAAGAGACACAATAGTTAGGGTTTCTTCACTTTTCAAGCTCAAAAGTAAGTGCATCCTAGTCTCGTTTTTAATGTTCTTTGCATTTTTGAAGTTGTCATCAATCGATCTACCTGTTTCTAGCCATATTTTGAGCTAGGGTTCATGTATGAAATTTGACCCATGTGAGACATGGTTGTATTTTGATATTTAATGGAGGAATATGAAAGTTTGATGTATGATAAACATCTTTTACTAAGTGATTTTTAGTCAAAACACCTAATAAGGACTTGTTTGTAATAGGTGTAAAAATGAGTAGTAAAATGTGAAATAAAGGAAAATGTGGATTGATATGAACATTGTAACATCTTGAATTAGGGCCTAGTCGGAACAATAGTTCTGAGACCACAAATCTGAAATAAAAATAATAATTTTATGATTGTTTGATGGTCTATGATATGTTTGTATGCTTGTGTAAAAATTTCATGAAGAAATTTTATGTGAAAAATGCCTGATTGGACTTTAAGGACTAAATTGAATAATTTATAAAACTTGAGTTCTAGAAGTTGATGTGGATTATTAATTAGAGGCCCTTAAATAGAAATTTGACCAAGTTCTAAAAATTTGGACAAAAATGGGCTTGTATGGTAAGGTTTGAAAGAAAGATTAAGGGCATTTTGGTCATTTGGTAATTAAATGGACTAAAAGACAAAATAAAAGCCAAAATTTGTCCATCTTTTCTTCCCCATGGCCGTGTGAACCAAGAAGACACCATGGCTATTGTTTTCAAATTTTCAAGCTCAATAGTAAGTGTATTCAAGCCTCGTTTTTGATGTTCTTTGCATTTTTGAAGTCCTCGTAGGATGATCTACCAATTTCTACCCATATTTTGAAGTAAGGTTCATGTTTAAAATTTGAACCATGCATGGCATGCTTGTGTTTTGATGTTTAATGGAAAAATATGAAAGTTTGATGTGTGTTTAACATCTTTTACTAAGTGATTTTTCATGAAAACACCTAAAAAGGACCAAAGTGTAAAATATGAAAAAGTGAGTAGTAAAATCTGAAATAAAGAAAATGTGGGTTACTATGAGAAGGAATATGAATTGCTAGGCTTGGGTAATCAAGAAAATGCATGCATTTCATTTTACGAGCCTAGGGACTAAAGTGTAAATATGTGAAACTTTAGGGGTGAAAGTTTAAGGGCAAAATTATAAATTTGCTAAAGTATGATTTTTGGCTCAATTTGAATAATGTGAGAGTTAAATAAATTATACTTGATATGTTAGATCAAGAGAAACGAGATTTGGGCTTAGATCGGGAAAGATCGAGATTATAGACTAAATCAGAATAAATAGCCGTATTCGCATTCGAGGTAAGTTCCTGTGATAATAATAATGCAATGCTATACTTGAATTATAATGTTATACTATTATCTCATAAATTGAATTATTTGTTAAATGGATGTACACGACGAGAACTCGACAAGTAAGAACCTACGATAATGTTATCGTTGTTTGTGATTGAACCTAAATTGGTATGTTAATTCGATTAAGTGGAGTTAAAGGTTATTGATGCTAGGTATGTAATGATGACATACCCTATAAAATTATATTTTATGCTATGCATATGAAGTGATCTACGATATGTCTATGACACGTGATGACAATGTAATGAATTGTGATTTTGAGTTAAAAAGTGATTATCATGATTATTATCATTATGTGAAATCATGAGCTTAGTTACCATCATGAGATATGTGATTTGATCCTAAGAACAAGTTCGATGAGATGTGTGTTCAAAGAAATCCTAGTTGAACCTTAGGAATAGATAGGATACAAATGTCATGACATTAGGGTTATTGCGATCCCGTATAAGACCATATCCGGGATATGACATCGGCATCGATGTGAGATCCTGTATAAGACCATGTCTGGGACATGGCATCAGCATCATTATGAGAACCCATATAAGACCACATTTTGGACCTGGCATCGACGTCGTATGAGGTCCCGTATAAGACCATATCTGGGATATGGCATCGGCACCGAGTTAAGATCCTATGTAAGACCATATCTGGGATAAGGCATTGGCATCGTATGATATGTATGAGATATCCTGAGTATCCTTTAGTATTCCAAGTGGTTCAATGGGTAGTTTAGTGGATAAATCGACATGAATCAAATGAGTATGACAAAGGTGAGGAAATAAGTTTGCTTATAATGAGGCAGTACAGGTATGCACTAGAAACTAATGATTAACGAATCCGGTGCATGATGAACATATGTAAGGCTTGTGGGCCAATGTGACTGAAGATTTAACGTGTTCATCCAATGAAGTTTGTGATTCGTTGATTGATGTTAAGCTATATGAATCGAAAACATGAATATACATAAGTATGATGCACTTTTGGTATATGTGCTGAGATAATTAGCCAAGTGTGGAGATGTTTATTTATGAAGTGATTATGTCTACTTGACTAAAGCCTAAGTAGGATGAATTATGATTATAGTTTAAAAAGAATAAATTTTATAATGGAGTAGTTTGCTATTTCGAGAGCATATTGATGAATTTTGATAAGTGCATGATAATGAAATACTTATTATTTTCATACGGACTTACTAAGCTTAAAGCTTACTCCCTCCTTTCCATTTCTTTTAGTGTTGTCAGGTTAGCTCGGGGTTGGAGATTGTCGGAGGCAGTATCACACTATCTAGCTATCAATAGAGGGTATTGATATATTTTAAGTGTTTCTGAGTGAGTGGCATGTATAGGGACTATAGGGACTTAGTTATTATGATGTGTGCTCTTATGATTTGGCCAAATGTATTGGCTTATATTGATTTATTTGTATATGGCCATGAGATGTGGCTCATAATGATTATGGTTTTTAAGTTTATCTATCCATGCTATGTGCTATTATTTTGAGATGTGATGTGATTATGCTTGTTGCCATGAATGATTAGTGCTATGACATATGTACATGATGAATGCTTTATGACCAATCGAAATGGTCATAGCCAAGGAGCAATTGTGTGATATGGTAATAAGATGATGATGATTAAATATGAGTGCTTGATGATCAAGTTAGGATTAATTGATAAGTTGATAATAATGAATAAATGGTAAAAGTGGTCATCAAGATGACAAGGGCACAAAATATGAATTGTTGTGTCTAGATTTGGGATTACATGAGTATGTGAAACATATGAATGATGACGTACTAATGCTAAGAACATGTCTTAAGGAAGAATGCTTAGTCATTAAATTGATGTTATGATATGCGTTTTTGATGTGTTTAAGTGTGTGAGGAATTAAGGGTAGTTAAAGGCTTGGAAAATTGCCTAAGTGCTAGCCACACGGGCAGACACACTGCCGTGTGTCTCAGTCGTGTGAAGGACATGACCTGGAGACATGGACATGTGTCCAATACGTGTGAAGTCTACACTTAATTTGCGAGAATTTAATTCGTCACACGGCCTAGCACACGGGCGTGTGGCTTGGTCGTGTGGTTCTTTTGGTTTGATGATGTCATAAACAGAGAGTTACACGGCCTGAGGACACAGGTGTCTCCATGTGTCCACACGGGCATGTGACCCTATT